>NW_022263022.1:20458-67958 GCF_002021735.2 Oncorhynchus kisutch | reverse complement strand
CCACACACCATCCCCCCCTATCCCACCCCACACACCATCACCCCTTTCCCCCCACACACCATCACCATCACCCCTATTCCCCACACCATCACCCCTATCCCCCCCACACACCATCACCCCCTATTGCCCACACCATCACCCCCTACCCCCCACACCATCACAAGATATTCCCCACACCATCACCCCTATCCCCCTCACACACCATCACCCCCTATCCACCAACACACCATCACCCCTATCCCCCCCACACACCATCACCCCCCACCCCCCACACCATCACAAGATATCCCCCACACCATCAACCCCTATCCCCACACACACCATCACCCGCTATCCCCCACACCATCACCCCCTATCCCCCCACACACACCATCACCCCTATCCCCCCACACACCATCACCCCCTATTGCCCACACCATCACCCCCTACCCCCCACACCATCACCCGCTATCCCCCACACCATCACCCCCTATCCCCCCACACACACCATCACCCCTATCCCCCCACACACCATCACCCCCTATTGCCCACACCATCACCCCCTATCCCCCACACCATCAACCCCTATCCCACACACCATCAACCCCTATCCTCCACACACACCATCAACCCCTATCCCCCACACCATCACCATCACCCCTATTCCCCACACCATCACCCCTATCCCCCCACACACCATCACCCCCTATTGCCCACACCATCACCCCCTACCCCCCACACCATCACAAGATATCCCCCACACCATCACCCCCTATCCCATACACCATCAACCCCTATCCCCCACACACACCATCACCCGCCTAACCCCCACACCACCACCCCCTATCCCCCCACACACACCATCACCCCCTACCCCCCCCCCACACATACCATCACATGATATTCCCCACACCATCACCCCCTATCCAACACCATCACCCCCTATCCCCCCCCCACACCATCACCCCCTACCCCCCCCCCCCCCCCCACACACACCATCACATGATATTCCCCACACCATCACCCCCTATCCAACACCATCACCCCCTATCCCCCACACCATCACCCCCTATCCACCAACACACACCATCACCCCCTATCCACCAACATGCACCATCACATGATATTCCCCACACCATCACCCCCTATCCAACACCATCACCCCCTATCCCCCCACACACACCATTACCCCCTACCCCCCCCCACACACCATCACATGATATTCCCCACACCATCACCCCCTATCCAACACCATCACCCCCTATCCCCCACACCATCACCCCCTATCCCCACACCATCACCCCCTATCCCCCCACACACCATCACCACCTATCCACCAACACACACCATCACCCCCTATCCCCCCACACACCATCACCACCTATCCACCAACACACACCATCACCCCCTATCCCCCCACACACCATCACCACCTATCCCCCACACCATCCCCGCCTAACCCCCACACTATCACCCCCTATCCAACACCATCACCCCCTATCCCCCCACACACACCAGCACCCCCTATCCCCCACACCATCACCCCCTATCCCCACACCATCACCCCCTATCCCCACACCATCACCCCCTATCCACCAACACACACCATCACCCCCTATCCCCACACCATCACCCCTATCCACCAACACACACCATCACCCCCTATCCCCCCACACACCATCACCAACTATCCACTAACACACCATCACCCCCTATCCACCAACACACCATCACCCCCTATCCCCCCCACACACCATCACCACCTATCCACCAACACACACCATCAACACCTATCCCCCACACACACCATCACCACCTACCCCCCCCCCCCCCCACACCATCACCCCTATCCCCCACACACACAATCACCTGCTATCCCCCACACAATCACCCCCTATCCCCCACACACACACACCATCACCCCTATCCCCCACACACACACACCATCACCCACTATCCAACACACCATCAGCCCCTATCCCCCCCACACACACCATCACCCCCTATCCCCCCCACACACACCATCACCCCCTATCCCCCACACACACACCATCACCCCCTATCCCCCACACACACACCATCACCCCCTATCCCCCACACACACACAATCACCCCCTATCCCCCACACCATCACCCACTATCACCCACACACACACCATCATCCCCTATCCCCCACACCATCACCCCCTATCCCCCACACAAACACCATCACCCCCTCTCCCCCACACACACACCATCACCCCTATACCCCACACCATCACCCCCTATCACCCACACACACACCATCTCTCCCACTCAGAGAGAGTTGATATGTGTTTCTATTAGCAAACTATACCTGCTAACCAACACACCTCCAGTGTAGTTACAGTAAAACGTCTAGTGACAGCAGTAATGTCTTTGATTAGCCCAACAAGGAGGATCCTCTTCAGTGTTGGACAAAAACACTAAAAGCCAGAGGAGATTTATACCGTCAGTTGCAGTTTTTATTGCTCTTATTGAGTTTGGTAATGCCGAATTCAAGATGCTGTGCTGCCCTTTATAAAGTATACTGCTTCAGTCTCCCTAAGGCAGGCTCACACACGCATGCACACACAGAACACACACACAGAACACAGAACACACACACAGAACACAGAACACACACACAGAACACAGAACACACACACAGATCACACACACACAGAACACACACACAGAACACAGAACACACACACAGACCCATGTCTCTTCCCAGGTGACAGTATAATAGTGTGTCCTCTATGTAATGCGGTGAGATAATGCAAACCTCTTAGCATGGTTAATGTATGCCAGGAAAAGGCACAGTGGTTTAAAGGGTTTGGACGGATGGACAGAGAAAGAGAGAGAGAGAGAGATAAATAGAGAGAGAAAAGAAACAGAGGAAAAGAGCGATAGACAGAAATAAAGAGAGACAGAGAGAGGCTGTTCAAGGCTGGATCAATCCTCCCTCCTCCCTCTCTGTGAGGTCAGGCCATACAGTCCCCATGCAGGGTCCCGATCAATAGGAGCTCATATTCAGGCTTACCTTGAGACTTCAGTGGCATTCAATCTGCTGCCTCTGGCCTGGGCTGCAACGCTGTCTGTCCTCACTGACAGTCACACACACAGCCAGGCCATGGATCATGCTGCTGCTTTAGAGGTCTGCATGGGAGAGAGAGAGAGACATCGGTTGTGGTGAGGGGGAGCACTAGAAGGTATATCATTATCTTACTGTCACACTCACACACACACACACACACACACACACACACACACACACACACACACACACACACACACACACACACACACACACACACAGCACAGCACAGCACAGCACAGCACAGCACAGCACAGCACAGCACAGCACAGCACAGCACAGCACAGCACAGCACAGCACAGCACAGCACAGCACAGCACAGCACAGCAGTAGCACTCTGATTAGCAGATAAACCCTGAATGCCACTTCACTCTCTCAATCAGCAGACAGACTGCAGTTCTGTGAATGAACTGGGACTCATAAGATATTAATGTGCCGAACTTGTCTCCAACACAAACGCATGGATGAATGACAAACCCCCCTGATACCCAATTCACCAGAGAGAGCGAGAGAGTGTGTGAGCAGAGAGAACAGAGACTGAGGTGTTCAGGTAAGGAGAGATCGATGGTGACTGAACTCTGGGTTCAGCTAGTTACCAGTGTAGCTACAATGTCAATGCTTTTACCACAAAAACACATACATATGTATGCGTAATGACAGGATTATAGCACAATTGATGTCAATGAGATACAGCAGACATGAGCCCACACTCAATTCCTCTGTCTCCCTATTCATTATTGAAACCAACATCAGTATCTGTCTCCCTATTCATTATTGAAACCAACATCAGTATCTGTCTCCCTATTCATTATTGAAACCAACATCAGTATCTATCTCCCTATTCATTATTGAAACCAACATCAGTATCTGTCTCCCTATTCATTATTGAAACCAACATCAGTATCTGTCTCCCTATTCATTATTGAAACCAACATCAGTATCTGTCTCCCTATTCATTATTGAAACCAACATCAGTATCTGTCTCCCTATTCATTATTGAAACCAACATCAGTATCTGTCTCCCTATTCATTATTGAAACCAACATCAGTATCTGTCTCCCTATTCATTATTGAAACCAACATCAGTATCTGTCTCCCTATTCATTATTGAAACCAACATCAGTATCTGTCTCCCTATTCATTATTGAAACCAACATCAGTATCTGTCTCCCTATTAATTATTGAAACCAACATCAGTATCTGTCTCCCTATTCATTATTGAATCCAACATCAGTATGAAAAATCCTATAGAATGAGATATTTGCACTTCAAATTGTCCATGTCTGGCTCAGTTTCAGAAGGAACAGAAGGGCCTATACCTAGCTGATTCATCATCTATCTCTGTGATACCTAGCTGATTCATCATCTATCTCTGTGATACCTAGCTGATTCATAATCTATCTCTGATACCTAGCTGATTCATCATCTATCTCTGTGATACCTAGCTGATTCACCATCTATCTCTGTGATACCTAGCTGATTCACCATCTATCTCTGTGATACCTAGCTGATTCATCATCTATCTCTGTGATACCTAGCTGATTCATCATCTATCTCTGATACCTAGCTGATTCATCATCTATCTCTGTGATACCTAGCTGATTCACCATCTATCTCTGTGATACCTAGCTGATTCACCATCTATCTCTGTGATCCCTAGCTGATTCACTATCTATCTCTGTGATACCTAGCTGATTCACTATCTATCTCTGTGATACCTAGCTGATTCATCATCTATGTCTGTGATACCTAGCTGATTCATCATCTATCTCTGTGATACCCAGACAATAATAGTTCCGAATATTATTAAATGGAGACCTGCGATCACTGCTTCACAGCTCAGAGCCTATAGACAACGACCTCTAGGCGGTCTGCTTGCTGCAAATGATATGTCTGTTAATAACAAGAAACCATGACATAAACACTGTAGCATAAACAAAGACATGCGGATACATATGCAGATACACAGGCTAGGCTATACGCTACTGTATGTGCAACGTTACAGCCTAGGCTACAATATCCTACCGCTCCCATTTCAGATGGTTTTAATGTATCAGCACCGTTACATTGTAACATTATTGGTTAACCTCTGTAGCGGACATTATAAACAGGTCGGAGTCACATCGCTACTTTGCCTTTGTCTGTCCACATCTGTAAAAGGCTTCTCTCTGCTCTCTTCCGTGTCGAATATAGTAGACCCACCCAGCTAAATGGACTGGAGGATACAGCCATTGACAAAAAAATGCTCTCCGAAAGAGAAAGCAAAGGCATATTAGAATCTAGGCGATATCAATCTTACCGTATTGACGGTTCATTTCATCCACATCGGGTGTGTTTGATGCTGCCGCTGATGCACACTGTAACTAATCCTGGATTTCCCACAATCAATCTGCGTATAGTACAGCTGCCTACATACGTGATGATGAGCGCTGAATGTGAATCCCAGTGACAGCCCAATACAGTGAGAAACAGCGAGAAAAAGTATTCTCCGTTTTCCAAGGGCAGAATAATCAAATCGGATCCGATGGCAGAACGCCTAACGGGCATCTGATCTCTACGCGCTGGGATTGATTAAAATGTTAGAGACTAGGTATTTGGTATTACAGGTGATCATATGACACACCCACATTGTTTAACGCTGTCTTTATGCGACCCTGCAGCACCATATGGCCTACCTTACAATACTGAAGTCATTACAACCCATACATCAAATAATATGCATATTTAATGATATTGCAGCAGAATAGTCAGAAGTGCATCACTATGAAGTGATTAGGGTGAATATCCTGAGTTGTAATCACAGGCATCAGTTATGATTTACAACACTTTTGCAATCTCCCTTATATAGGAATGCAAGGGTTTCACTTTCACCAATTTAGAAAGGAGGGAGGGAATGAGGAAGGGATCCATTCTCAAAGTATTTAAATAGGGCCTAGAGCTCACACTGTTATTCTGTGGTTCAGAAGCGATGGGACTGAATGGGACCATCATGGGACTGAATGGGACCGTCATGGGGCTGAATGGGACCGTCATGGGACTGAATGGGACCGTCATGGGACTGAATGGGACCGTCATGGGACTGAATGGGACCGTCATGGGACTGAATGGGCCCGTCATGGGACTGAATGGGACCGTCATGGGACCGAATGGGACCGTCATGGGACCGAATGGGACCGGCATGGGACCGAATGGGACCGTCATGGGGCCGAATGGGAGCGTCATGGGGCCGAATGGGACCGTCATGGGGCTGAATGGGACCGTCATGGGACTGAATGGGACCGTCATGGGACTGAATGGGACCGTCATGGGACTGAATGGGACCGTCATGGGGCTGAATGGGACCGTCATGGGACTGAATGGGACCGTCATGGGACTGAATGGGACAGTCATGGGACTGAATGGGACCGTCATGGGACTGAATGGGACCGTCATGGGACTGAATGGGACCGTCATGGGACTGAATGGGACCGTCATGGGACTGAATGGGACCGTCATGGGACTGAATGGGACAGTCATGGGACTGAATGGGACCGCCATGGGACTGAATGGGACCGCCATGGGACTGAATGGGACCGTCATGGGACTGAATGGGACCGTCATGGGACTGAATGGGACAGTCATGGGACTGAATGGGACAGTCATGGGACTGAATGGGACAGTCATGGGACTGAATGGGACAGTCATGGGACTGAATGGGACCGTCATGGGACTGAATGGGACAGTCATGGGACTGAATGGGACCGTCATGGGACTGAATGGGACCGCCATGGGACTGAATGGGACCGTCATGGGACTGAATGGGACCGTCATGGGACTGAATGGGACAGTCATGGGACTGAATGGGACAGTCATGGGACTGAATGGGACAGTCATGGGACTGAATGGGACCGTCATGGGACTGAATGGGACCGTCATGGGACAACCCCTGCCCCCTAAACCTAGACACTTGTGTAGATCTGAAAGGATTGAATATGTGTAAGCAATGGGACCAAACATCTTTTTCTGTTTGGAAGGGAAATGTGGCCATCTAGTGGATATGAACCATCAACAAGAGAAAATGCATCTACGTCTGTTAAGAACAAATTCTTAGTTACAATGACAACCTAGGAACAGTGGGTTAACTGCCTTTTTCAGTGGTAGAACATCAGAATTTTACCTTATCAGCTCAGGGATTTGATCTAGCAACCTCCTTCGAGTCTCTCTCTCTGGTGTAAAATGGGAACACAGTGACACCCAGTGGTATTTATTGGTGGAACAAATTGGTGTTGTGAGGTACAGAACTGACAAGAGGGTAGAACAAGAGAGAGGGAGATAAAGACAAAGTGTAAGGAGTTACATTATCAGAGAGAGAAAGAGAACACTTGCTTTGGCAATGTTTCCCGTGCCAATAAAAAAACATTTGAATTTAATTTAATGTAATGGAGAGAGAGTGAGACAGAGAGAGAGAGAAATGAATGATAAAGGGGCCAGAACAGTAAAAGTTCAGAATGATGAGGGACAGAGAGAGTAAGAAACAGAGAGAGACAGATTCACAGGGACTCACAGAGAGAGAGGAGCTCAAAGAGAGGGGCAAGAGAGAAGAAAGTGAGGGACCGTAGTTAATAATTGATATGGGCCCTGGTCCCAGACTCAGTTCTGGGTTCCGCAGAAGATCCCTCTATCTCCCTCACACAAAGCCATTTAGCAGTGATTCACATCAAAGCAGTCCAGCCTCCTGCTGCTAAGCTGAAAGGCCAGAGCCCCCATTGCCTCCCTGCTGCTCTAATAATGCATCCTTTATCAAGTTCACAAACCAAACTATTAATGCAGAGGGCTCACCGAGCTAATAACTTCAGAGAAGTAAAGAGAGACACCTCTGTTGCCTCCTCCTTTGAAAAGTGACTCTGCATCTGTGTCCTGTGACTGTGAGGAGAGAGAGAGAGCGAGAGAGAGAGAGAGAAAGACAGAGAGAGAGAGACAGAGAGAGAGACAGAGAGAGGGGAGAGATAGAGAAAGAGAGAGAGAGAGAGAAACAGAGAGAGAGACAGAGAGAGGGGAGAGACAGAGAGAGGGGAGAGAGACAGAGAGAGAGGGAAAGACAGAGAGAGAGACAGAGAGAGAGGGAAAGACAGAGAGAGAGAGAGATAGAGAGAGGGCAGGGAGACAGAGAAAGAGAGGGAGAGAGGGAGAGAGAGAGAGAGGGGAAGACAGAGAGAGAGAAACAGAGAGAGACAGAGAGAGCGAGTGTGAGACAGAGAGAGAGAGAGAGAAGGCGGGGAGACAGAGAGAGAGAGAGAGAGAGAGAGGGGAAGACAGAGAGAGAGAGAGAGAGAGAGAGAGAGAGAGAGAGAGAGAGAGAGAGAGAGAGAGGGGAATACAGAGAGAGAGAGGAACAGAGAGAGCGAGTGTGAGACATAGAGAGAGAGAGAAGGCGGGGAGACAGAGAGTGAGAGAGATAGAGAGACATCAAAGCTCAGTCGCAGTGTTTGGAGATCACAAGGCCTTCCGTGCTGCATCTGTCTCAAACACACTACTACTGAAACACAGCAGTGATGAACAACAAACATCTTATCTGTCCACTGATGGACGCAGATGTCTCGCCTCTCTCGCCTTACTCTCCCCTCTGTTCAGTGCTGCGGGGCACCACCACGGCTGACCAATCAATAGCCACCGCTCAGCGTTCGGTGAAAAGTACATAGAAGTGCTGAGTACTGGAACTTTTTGCTTTTCAAGGCTGCCCTTTCTTTGTTGTGTGCTAATGACTAAACCTTTTGATCTTAAAGACAGGGGCTGGGGTTGGGCGAGGTGTACAATGAGAGATGGGGTTGGTTGTTAAGGCAGAGGTGGGTGGACAGGGGAGGGGAGCTACCTTTTCATGTTACCTTTACTCTGCTATAGGGATTTATAATGAATGTCAGCACTGATAACAAAGCCCCATTTGCATATCATAATCGTCCATCTCTGGGTTTTCTGATCAGGTGGAAGGACTGCTCTGTTCTCTCCCTCCGCCTCTTTCCCCTCCAGTTCCCTTTGAAAGCCGTTTGAAGTGCACTGCCCTGCTGTTCAAATAACCAGGAACGTGTGCATGCCACCACTGAGCTGCCGGCCGCTGATTTGTTTAAAAGAGGAGAATGGGGGAAGAGGGGAGGAGGGGAGATGTAGGTGAGGAGAGGGAAGTATACTTTGTGTACATTATAGATCTCATTTGGCCTGAGATGATGCAACTTTCTATAATTTGCTATAATTCTTACGTGTTTCTATTCTATTCTATTCTATTCTAGGTTATATAATCATGTACATGTGAATTCCAAACTCAGGTGGGTATGATGACTTCTGGCCAGCCATGACTCGTGCTGATAGATACGAGTCACTGTCACTTTGGTCAAAAGTTAACATTAAAAAGCAGGATGCTGAGAAACGTAGACACACACACACACACACACACACACACACACACACACACACACACACACACACACACACACACACACACACACACACACACACACACACACACACACACACACACACACACACACACACACACACACACACACACACACACACACACACACACACACACACACACACACACACACACACACACACACACACACACACACACACACACACACACACACACACACACACACACACACACACACACACACAGTGACAGAGGGAATGGCACTGGCTTTCTCAGGACAACTCCCCATCAAGCCATAGAGCATCCCCAACAGCACACACTGTTTCTTTCTAGGTCTGGAGATGTGCACCCCTGTTCACCAGGTGTAGAAGACGGGCCAGGGAGAGATGTGCTGGAATCAAAGGGCCTTCTCACCTCCTCACATAAATATGTAGTCAGACAGCGGAGCAAAACTGCTGTGCCGAGCTTCAAAGAGGAGCAGGCACTGAGAGATGGGAGAGGGTGAGAGGCGTTGAATCATATAATGCACTCAGGAGAAGTAAAGGTGTGTGTGTGTGTGTGTGTGTGTGTGTGTGTGTGTGTGTGTGTGTGTGTGTGTGTGTGTCAGTAGGACTTCATCCACCCTTACAGAACTATGTCCATTTTGTTTTGATGTCGGAAGTGAAGTATTTAAGTTATTCTAACTGAAGCCTGTTTACCAGTCTCAAATGAGCCAGTTCTCTGAACAAGCCCTTAGTTCTATGCTCTCTGCAGGGGTTCTCATGTTTTTCCTAACCAACATTTTAATTGATATCCTGCAGCTGTTGATTGGACATCTGAATAAATAACCTGATGCTCCTAGTGTCAATCAAGTGCTGTTTCAAAGACATGACCAAGACCCCCTGGTCTCTCGCCTTCTCTTTTTATCTGTCTTTCTCTCCCCGTTGCGTTCTCTCTTTCTCTATTACTTACTCACTTCTCTCTCTTCCTGATGTCCCTCCAACTTCTCTCATATTCTTTTTCTCTCACTTGTACCCCTAGCAGCCTTTGTGACCTCTGAAAGAGAGAGAGAGAAAGAGCAAGAGAGAGGAGGGAGAGAAAGAGAAAACAGAGAGGGGGAGAGGAGAGAGAGAGAGAAAGAGAGAGAGAAAGAGAGATAGAGAGAAAGAGAAAGAGAGAGAGAGAGAGAGAGAGAGAGAGAGAGAGAGAGGGAGAAATAAAGAAAGATAGAGGGGGTGTCTGGAGGCTCAATAGCCCCTCTGTCCCTCTCACTACCATGGGGGCCTCCATGCTGGGAGCAGGCTTTTTCATCCACACAGACTCCAACTCATAAAGCCTCTCTAGACCACCATCACAACCTGAAACTCCCTCCCCAATCCCCTCTAACCCCCTCTACCTCCTAACCCCCTGGCCCTGGTCCATGGGAACTCACAACCTGCAGCATAATGTCCCCCTGGCCCCAGAGCAGCTTTCTCCAAACTAATGCTGTGGAGTTTTAATACCCACTGCTCCACAAGTGGGTCGTCTTGGCTAGAGCCTAGGTCTGCTACAACCAACTTGGCCCTCTGCCTTATTTTCCCTTTTTCAATCTCTTTTTCTCAAACAAAAGAGGGGGATTCTCCTTCTAATTGGTTTGGATATTGAAAGCCGATGGGATGTGGTCGGTGTAAATGAGACGGAGGCCCCAGGGTCAGCGGGGGACTGTCAGTCCGGCTCTGCCCGCCCAGGGTGGGAGGTAGCTGGGATAAAGGCGCTGGCAGGCAGCCTCCTCTCTGGAACTCTGGAGCAGAACTGGAGGATCAGAGGCAGGCAGGGGAGATCTTGTTGAAGCCCCGTCTTTACAACGCAGGCCAACAAGATTTTGGGAATGTTGGAGGAGTCTGTTCTACACCTCTGCAGGAGTTCCAATCTCCACACATGGGAACCAAGTCTGCTGCTCCTCAGAACCAGGGTCGTATTCATTAGGGCACACCGTAGCAAAACGAAGAACAAGTTCAGATAAAGTCCCTGACATTTTTTTTCTTTGTTTGGTGCCTACTGAATACGACCCAGGATTCTCACGCTGAACACTGGAGAAATGGCTGCCAAACCTTTCAGTTATTCACTAGCTGGCGGTGCTTTATGTAGAGAATAGGCAGACTAACTGTGTACTGTACTGACTCTTTTCCAAGCCAACCCCAGCCTGAACAATCCCACCACTGTAACTGATTGTTCCTATGTGAGAGGAGATGTGCCCACAGTCTGTGATGCCAAGTCACATAGATGGGCTGGTCCATGACCTCAATTCAGCTGACCACGGCTACAGACAGATGACCTCTAACCAAAGCCACACTACGGTTTACAACTGCTCATGGGGACAAATATCGTACTTTTTGGATAAATGTCTTCTGGTTTGATGAAACAAAAATAGAACTGTTTGGCCATAATGACCATCATTTTGTTTGGAGGAAAAAGTGGGAGGCTTGCCAGCCGAAGAACACCATCCCATCCGTTAAGCACGTGGAAGGCTACCCAAAAATGTTTGACCCAAGTTACACTGACATTTCACATTCTTAAAATAAAGTGGTGATCCTAACTGACCTAAAACAGGGAATTTTAACTAGGATTAAATGTCAGGAATTGTAAAAAACTGAGTTTAAATGTACTTGGCTGGTTTTTCACAATTCCTGACATTTAATCCTAGTAAAAATCCCCTGTCTTAGGTCAGTTAGGATCACTACTTTATTTTAAGAATGTGAAATGTCAGAATAATAGTAGAGAGAATTACTTATTTCAGCTTTAATTTCTTTCATCACATTCCCAGTGGGTCAGAAGTTTACATACACTCAATTAGTATTTCGTAACATTGCCTTTAAATTGTTTAACTTGGGTCAAACGTTTCGGGTATCCTTCCAAAAGCTTCCCACAATAAGTTGGGTGAATTTTGGCCCATTCCTCCTGACAGAGCTGGTGTAACTGAGTCAGGTTTGTAGGCCTCCTTGCTCACACATGCTTTTTCAGTTCTGCCCACAAAGTTTCTATGGGATTGAGGTCAGGGCTTTGTGATGGCCACTCCAATACCTTGACTTTGTAGTCCTTAAGCCATTTTGCCACAAATTTGAAAGTATGCTTGGGGTCATTGTCCATTTGGAAGACCCATTTGCGACCAACGTTAACTTCCTGACTGACGTCTTGAGATGTTGCTTCAATATAACCACATCATTTTCCCTTCCTTGTGATGCCATCTATTTTGTGAAGTGCACCAGTCCCTCCTGCAGCAAAGCACCCCCACAACATGATGCTTGCCACCCCGTGCTTAACGGATGGGATGGTGTTCTTCGGCTTGCAAGCCTCCCCCTTTTTCCTCCAAACATAACGATGGTCATTATGGCCAAACAGTTATATTTTTGTTTAATCAAACCAGAATAAATTTCTCCAAAAAGTACGATCTTTGTAACCGTGTGCAGTTGCAAACCGTTGTCTGGATTTTTTTATGGCGGTTTTGGAACAGTGGCTTATTCCTTGCTGAGCGGCCTTTCAGGTTATGTCGATATAGGTCTCATTTAATTGTGGATATAGATACTTTTGTACCTGTTTGTTCCAGCATCTTCACAAGGTCCTTTGCTATTGTTCTGGGATTGATTTTCACTTTTCGCACCAAAGTACATTAATCTCTAGGAGACAGAATTTTATTTTTTATTTATTTATTTATTTATTTAACCTTTATTTAACCAGGTAGGTTAGTTGAGAACAAGTTCTCATTTGCAACTGTGACCTGGCCAAGATAAAGCAAAGCAGTGTGACACAGACAACAACACAGAGTTACACATGGAGTAAACAATAAACAAGCCAATAACACAATAAACAAGTCAAAGACACAGTAGAAAAAATAAAGTCTATATACAGTGTGTGCAAAAGGCACGAGGAGGTAGGCAATAAATAGGCCATAGGAGCGAATAATTACAATTTAGCAGATTAACACTGGAGTGATAAATGAGCAGATGAACATGTGCAGGTAGAGATACTGGTGTGCAAAAGAGCAGAAAAGTAAATAAAATAAAAACAGTATGGGGATGAGGTAGGTAGATTGGGTGGGCTATTTACAGATGGACTATGTACAACTGCAGCGATCGGTTAGTTGCTCAGAGAGTTGATGTTTAAAGTTGGTGAGGCAAATAAAAGTCTCCAACTTCAGCGATTTTTGCAATTCGTTCCAGTCACTGGCAGCAGAGAACTGGAAGGAAAGGCGTCCAAATGAGGTGTTGGCTTTGGAGATGATCAGTGAGATATACCTGCTGGAACGTGTGCTACGGGTGGGTGTTGTTATCGTGACCAGTGAACTGAGATAAGGCGGAGCTTTACCTAGCAAAGACTTATAGATGACCTGGAGCCAGTGGGTCTGGCGACGAATATGCAGTGAGGGCCAGCCGACAAGAGCATACAGGTCGCAGTGGTGGGTGGTATAAGGTGATTTGGTAACAAAAACGGATGGCAATGTGATAGACTGCATCCAGTTTGCTGAGTAGAGTGTTGGAAGCTATTTTGTAGATGACATCGCCGATGTCGAGGATCGGTAGGATAGTCAGTTTTACTAGGTTAAGTTTGCCGGTGTGAGGCTTTGTTGCAAAATAGAAAGCCGATTCTAGATTTGATTTTGGATTGGAGATGTTTAATATGAGTCTGGAAGGAGAGTTTACTGTCTAGCCAGACACCTAGGTATTTGTAGTTGTCCACGTATTCTAGGTCGGAACCGTCCAGGGTGGTATTGCTAGTTGGGCGGGCGGGTGCAGGCAGCGAACGGTTGAACAGCATGCATTTGGTTTTACTAGCGTTTAAGAGCAGTTGGAGGCCACGGAAGGAGTGTTGTATGGCATTGAAGCTCGTTTGGAGGTTAGTTAGCACAGTGTCCAAGGAAGGACCAGAATGTGGATCAGGGAATCGCCCGCAGCAAGAGAGACATCATTGATATATACAGAGAAAAGAGTCGGCCCCGAGAATTGAACCCTGTGGTACCCCCATAGAGACTGCCAGAGGTCCGGACAACATGCCCTCCGATTTGATACACTAAATTCTGTCTGCAAAGTAGTTGGTGAACCAGGCGAGGCAGTCATTAGAAAAACCAAGGCTATTGAGTCTGCAGATAAGAATACGGTGATTGACAGAGTCAAAAGCCTTGGCCAGGTTGATGAAGACGGCTGCACAGTACTGTCTTTTATCGATGGCGGTTATGATGTCATTTAGTACCTTGAGCGTGGCTGAGGTGCACCCGTGACCGTCTCGGAAGCCGGATTGCACAGCGGAGAAGGTACGGTGGGATTCGAAATGGTCAGTGATCTGTTTATTAACTTGGCTTTCGAAGACTTTAGATAGGCAGGGCAGGATGGATATAGGTCTGTAACAGTTTGGGTCTAGGGTGTCACCCTCTTTGAAGAGGGGGATGACCGTGGCAGATTTCCAATCTTTAGGGATCTCGGACGATACGAAAGAGAGGTTAACAGGCTGGTAATAGGGGTTGCAACAATGGCAGCGGATAGTTTTAGAAAGAGAGGGTCCAGATTGTCTAGCCCAGCTGATTTGTACGGGTCCAGGTTTTGCAGCTCTTTCAGAACATCTGCTGTCTGGATTTGGGTGAAGAAGAAGCTGGGGAGGCTTGGGCGAGTAGCTGCGGGGGAGGCGGAGCTGTGGCCAGGGTTGGAGTAACCAGAAGGAAGGCATGGTCAGCCGTTGAGAAATGCTTATTGAAATTTTCGATTTATCATGGATTTATCAGTGGTGACTGTGTTACATAGCCTCAGTGCAGTGGGCAGCTGGGAGGAGGTGCTCTTGTTCTCCATGGACATTACAGTGTCCCAAAACTTTTTGGAGTTAGAGCAAATTTCTGCTTGAAAAAGCTAGCCTTTGCTTTTTACACTGACTGCGTGTATTGGTTCCTGACTTCCCTGAACAGTTGCATATCGTGGGCACTATTCGATGCTATTGCAGTCCGCCACAGGATGTTTTTGTGCTGGTCAAGGGCAGTCAGGTCTGGAGTGAAACAAGGGCTATATCTGTTCTTGGTTCTGCATTTTTTTGAATGGGGCATGCTTATCTAAGATGGTGAGGAAATTACTTTTAAAGAATGACCAGGCATCCTCGACTGACGGGTGAGGTCAATATCCTTCCAGGATACCCGGGCAGGTCGATTAGAAAGGCCTGCTCGCAGAAGTGTTTTAGGGAGCGTTTGACAGTGATGAGGGGTGGTCGTTTGACCGCGGGCACATAGCGGATACAGACAATGAGGCAGTGATCGCTGAGATCCTGATTGAAAACAGCGAGGTGTATTTGGAGGGCAAGTTGGTCAGGATAATGTCTATGAGGGTGCCCATGTTTACGGATTTAGGGTTGTACCTGGTGGGTTCCTTGATGATTTGTGTGAGATTGAGGGCATCTAGTTTAGATTGTAGGACTGCCAGGGTGTTAAGCATATCCCAGTTTAGTTCACCTAACAGAACGAACTCTGAAGCTAGATGGGAGGCGATCAATTCACAAATGGTGTCCAGGGCACAGCTGGGAGTGGAGGGGGGTCGATAGCAGGCGGCAACAGTGAGAGACTTATTTCTGGAGAGGTTCATTTTTCTAATTAGAAGTTCAAACTGTTTGGGTATAGACCTGGAAAGTATGACATTACTTTCCAGGCTATCTCTGCAGTAGATTGAAATTCCTCCCCCTTTGGCAGTTCTATCTTGACGGAAAATGTTATAGCTGGGTATGGAAATCTCAGAATTGTTGGTGGCCTTCCTAAGCCAGTATTCAGACATGGCAAGGACATCAGGGTTGGTGGAGTGTGCTAAAGCAGTGAGTAAAACAAACTTAGGGAGGAGGCTTCTGATGTTGGCATGCATGAAACCAAGGTTTTTTCGATCACAGAAGTCAACAAATGAGGGTGCCTGGGGACACGCTGGGCCTGGATTTTACTCCACATCACCCGAAGAACAGAGGAGGAGTAGGATGAGGTTACGGCTAAAGGCTATCAAAACTGGTTGCCTAGAGCGTTGGGGACAAAGAATAAAAGGAGAAGATTTCTGGGCATGGTAGAATAGATTCAGGGCATAATGTGCAGACAGGGGTATGGTGGGGTGCGGGTACAGCAGAGGTAAGCCCAGGCACTGAGTGATGATAAGAGAGGTTGTATCTCTGGATAAGCTGGTTATAATGGGTGAGGTCACCGCATGTGTGGGAGGTGGGACAAAGGAAGTATCAGAGATATAATGAGTGGAACTAGGGACTCCATTGTAAACTAAAACAATGATAACTAACCTAAACAATAGTATACAAGGCATATTGACATATGAGAGAGACATACAGCGAGGCATAAAGTAATCACAGGTGTTGATTTAGAGAGCTAACATAAACTCACACCATTCCGTACAAATGTGCGCAACCGCAACATTCAAACGAGGCTACAAAGAAAACTAATGGGACTGTAGCGACTGTGTTGACTTCAAAATCGGGGGTGTGAACTAGGTTTCAATTCAAGCGTTGATCGACATGGTAATGGCTCTATGGTATTGGAGAAAAGTTGAAAAAACTGACAATCCGTTACATCGGGACGTGTCATGTTGTAACGTACAGCACGCATAAAGCAACTATTTCTGTCTTACAATCTCTCTCCACCAGGTGTAGCACTTCTCTCATCCTTTAGAAACAAGAAATGGACAGTGACAGGGGTAAGGGGGGGGGATACCCAGTCATTTTTTTCATCATCATTGCATGCGATCATCATTCTCAAAGCCGCTGTTTATTTCTAAGATCACTTTAGCACCGCCCTAAAAACCAGATTCAAATTCGAAAGAAACCTTCAAATAGGTAATGACACAGGTAGGTAATGACACATTATATAAAATCTTTATAGTGTTTAATTTACATTTTAGAGGCAATAAGGTGATAAGTTGGACAGATCGAGTGAAAAAAAGCTGTTTTCCCACACGACATCTCTCCGTCTCACCATCACGCATTAGTTTTGCTCCTCCACCCGCCATTTAAAAAAAGACCCGACGGGGCCAATTGCCTGCTTGAATTATGCAGAAACTGGCAGTGTTTAGGTTATGTAATTGATTATGTTGGAAAGGGGAGAAATTGTGCTTTACAATGGTATTGACAAGAGTTGATCTGGAAGTATTACATTTTGGGGCGCTAAAATAAGGGCAATTGTACGGACCAAGTCGATGTACGAGTTTACGTTAGCTAAGACAACGGATGAGACAACAACAGCTAATCAGCTAAAACAACAACAGGTAAAATGGCGATGAATGTGCAGAGAGGGTCGGTTAACTACACACAGAGCCTGAGTTCGCGGCTGGGGCCGACAGATAAAAAATCATAATAAATAAATAATAATAATAATAATACATTTAAAAATTAAATAAAAATAATAATAAAAATAATAATAATAATAAATAAATAAACAGAATGGAGTACCGTGATTAATGGACAGTCCAGCGGGCATCAGCTATGTAGCCAAGTGATCATAGGGTCCAGGGGGCAACAATAGATGGAATAGGGAAGCGACGGAGTAGTCGTTACTACACTAGCACGCAGGCAACACAGCGTTTAAAGTTAGTAGCTTGATCTGCTCCAACGTCCGACAGAGACTGGTTGAAGGCACAGCAGATGTAGTATTCGTCGGCAGACCTGTCGTGTTGGTGCGGCGGGGCACCTTGTCGACTAAGGATCCAAGCCAGATGCCGAAAGTTTTCTATCCGTTTTCTATCCGGGAGATGCGCCTGCCTCACGGCTTACTGGTGCTAGTTTCGGGGCAGCGGCGTTAGCCACTATAGCCACTCGGTAGCAGTGGTGATCTGGTGCCAAGGTCCAGAGTTTACGGCAAGGATCCGGTGGAGTAGTGTGTTCTAGCCATGTTTGGGTAGAATCTGGGTGAACAACTGAGTAGGCCGGGAGGTGGGCCTCAGGGATAGCTTCGGTACTGGGTAAGTCGGTGGGTCCTAGCTAGCTGTGAAGATCAGGAGAATGATCCAGGGATTAAGGCAGGAATCCGGCGTCGTAGTGGAGAGACAGTCCGTTACTGGTAGGCTGGCGAGTATTATCCAAGATAAAAAAAGGGCTGGTACCTGTGCAGAAGGTAAAGGCCGCTAGCAGTGGCTAACAATGACTAAATAGCTTGTAGCTAATTAGCTGGTTAGCTTCTGGTGGCTAGGGGGTTCTTGAATGCGTCTCCTTCCTGAGCGGTATGATGGCTGCGTGGTCCCATGGTGTTTATACTTGCGTACGATTGTTTGTACAGATAAACGTGGTACCTTCAGGCATTTTGAAATTGCTCCCAAAAACGAACCAGACTTGTGGAGGTCCACAATTTTTTTTCTGAGGTCTTGGCTGATTTCTAATTTTTTTAAATTTTCCAAGCTGTTAAAGGCACAGTCAATTTAGCGTATGTAAACTTCTGACCCACTGAAATAATCCAAGTGAAATAATCTGTCTGTAAACAATTGTTGGAAAAATTACTTGTGTCATGCACAAAGTAGATGTCCTAACCGACTTGCCAAAACTATAGTTTGTGAACAGGTCATTTGTGGAGTGGTTGAAAAACGAGTTTTAATGACTCCAACCTAAGTGCATGTAAACTTGTGTATGTATGTATGTATGTATGAATGTATGTATGTACAGTCATGGCCAAAAGTTTTGAGAATGACACAAATTTTCACAAAGTCTGCTGCCTCAGTTTGTATGATGGCAATTTGCATGTGCTCCAGAATGTTATGAAGAGTGATCAGATGAATTACAATTAATTGCAAAGTCCCTCTTTGCAATGCAAATGAACTGAATCCCCCAAAAAACATTTCCACTGCATTTCAGCCCGGCCAATAAAGGACCAGCTGACATCATGTCAGTGATTCTCTCATTAACACAGGTGTGAGTGTTGACGAGGACAAGACAGAGATCACTCTGTCATGCTGTTTGAGTTCGAATAACAGACTGGAAGCTTCAAAAGGAGGGTGGTGCTTGGAATCATTGTTCTTCCTCTGTCAATCATGATTACCTGCAAGGAAACACGTGCCGTCATCATTGCTTTGCACAAAAAGGGCTTCACGGGCAAGGATATTGCTACCAGTTAGATTGCACCTAAATCAACAATTTATCGGATCATCAAGAACTTCAAGGAAAGCGGTTCAATTGTTGTGAAAAAGGCTTCAGGGCGCTCAAGCAAGTCCAGCAAGCGCCAGGACCGTCTCCTGAAGTTGATTCAGCTGCGGGATCGGGGCACCACCAGTACAGAGCTTGTTCAGGAATGGCAGCAGGCAGGTGTGAGTGCATCTGCACGCACAGTGAGGCGAAGACTTTTGGAGGATGGCCTGGTGTCAAGAAGGGCAGCAAAGAAGCCACTTCTCTCCAGGAAAAACATCAGAGACAGACTGATATTCTCTGAGTCCCCCTTACGATTGTTTGGGGCATATGGAAAAAAGCTTGTCCGGAGAAGACAAGGTGAGAGCTACCATCAGTCCTGTGTCATGCCAACAGTAAAGCATCCTGAGACCATTTATGTGTGGGGTTGCTTCTCAGCCAAGGGAGTGGGCTCACTCACAATTTTTCCTAAGAACACAGCCATGAAGAAAGAATGGTACCAACACATCCTCCGAGAGCAACTTCTCCCAACCATCCAGGAACAGTTTGGTGATGAACAATGCCTTTTCCAGCATGATGGAGCACCTTGCCATAAGGCAAAAGTGATAACTAAGTGGCTCGGGGAACAAAACATCGATATTTTGGGTCCATGACCAAGAAACTCCCCAGACCTTAATCCCATTGAGAACTTGTGGTCAATCCTCAAGAGGCGGGTGGACAAACAAAAACCCACAAATTCTGACTAACTCTAAGCATTGATTATGCAAGAATGGGCTACCATCAGTCAGGATGTCGCCCAGAAGTTAATTGACAGCATGCCAGGGCGGATTGCAGAGGTCTTGAAAAAGAAGGGTCAACCAGGTTCTACATATACTGTATGTTCCCCAATAACTGAGCTTTGAGGGCACTATGGTGTTGAACGCTGAGCTGTAGTCAATGAATAGCATTCTCACATAGGTGTTCCTTCTGTCCAGGTGGGAAAGGGCAGTGTGGAGTGCAATAGAGACTGCATCATCTGTGGATTTGTTTAGGCGGTATGCAAATTGGAGTGGGTCTAGGGTTTCTGGAATGATGGTGTTGATGTGAGCCATGACCAGCCTTCATGGCTTCAGACTTGAGTGTTATGGGTCGGTAGTCATTTAGGCTGGTTATCTTAGTGTTCTTGGGCACAGGCACTATGGTTGTCTGCTTAAAACATGTTGGTTTTACAGACTCTGTCAGGGAATGGTTGAAAATGTCAGTGAAGACACTTGCTAGTTGGTCAGCGCATGCTCATAGTACACGTCCTGATAATCCATCTGTCCCTGCGGCATAGAAGTAGTTTAGCTCGTCCGGTAGGCTCGTGTCACTGGGCAGCTCTCGGCTGTTCTTCCCTTTGTAGTCTGTAATGGTTTGCAGACACTGCCACATCCGATTAGCGTCAGGGCCGGTGTAGTACGACTCAATCTTAGTCCTGGTAAGATCTGGTATCAGATATCAGTGTAAACCACTGGCCCCAGGTGTCAGGTATCAGTGTAAACCACTGGGCCCATTCCGATTGGTGTTTCAGCACCTTGAAGGTAGGCTGTGTTTTCTATTACTTAACTGTTTGCTTCAGTTGAATTGTGAAATCAACCATGTTGTAGATTCCATAAGGGACCGCAAAGGGGGCTCTTTTCTGCCTCCTGGTGGTATCATCTAGAGTTGCAGTTTGCTTATGGAAAAGGTGGAAGACAAACAAGATTTGACAGAAAGCTGGGTTTCAATTTGACACTAAATAATGCCTCCCCTTTAGTAGCCATTAAGGCTGTACAACCCTGGAGGTCCTAGTTCCATTTCTTTACAACAGCAACCTGTCAGAGAGAAACATCAGGAACATATATGGCATGAGGTTTTAGCTGATATATGAACAACATACAATTCGGTAGATGTTTCATGCTAACCTACATGAGAAATGGAGACTCAACATAATCCAAGCATTATGCTCCAAACTCCAAGATGCATTTATAATCTGAACTTCAAAGAGAAGGAGCATGGAGTCAATACAGCAAAGTGGAACACCCTCATAAAATGATGATGAAGACAGTTATATTAACCTTACTCATTACTTTTTAGTTTCTACAGCTGCTGTCTCATCTGTTTTATGATGTTCCATTAGGAAATGGCTAATGAACCTTCTAGGACAGTGTGTCTTTTAGTGTGCCTGTGTGTGCGTGTGTATTTGTGTATATGTAGTGTGTGTGTGTGTCCGTGTATGTGTAGTGTGTGTGTCTGTGTATGTGTAGTGTGTGTGTGTCTGTGTCTGTGTCTGTGTCTGTGTAGTGTGTGTGTGTGTGTGTGTGTGTGTGTGTGTGTGTGTGTGTGTGTGTGTGTGTGTGTGTGTGTGTCTGTGTCTGTGTCTGTGTATGTGTATGTGTATGTGTATGTGTAGTGTGTGTGTGTGAATGTGTATGTGTCTGTGTAGTGTGTGTGTGTCTGTCTGTGTAGTGTGTGTGTGCCCGTGTATGTGTAGTGTGTGTGTGTGTGTCTGTGTATGTGTAGTGTGTGTATGTGTTGTGTGTATGTATATGTGTGTGTGTGTGTGTGTGTGTGTGTGTGTGTGTGTGTGTGTGTGTGTGTGTGTGTGTGTGTGTGTGTGTGTGTGTGTGTGTGTGTGTGTGTGTGTGTGTGCGTTTGTGCGTTTGTGCGTGTGTGTATGTGTGTATGTGTGCGTGTGTAGTGTGTGTGTGTCTGTGTATGTGTTGTGTGTGTGTGTATTTGTGTATGTGTAGTGAGTGTGTAGTAAGTGTCTGTGAATGTGTGTCTGTGTATGTGTAGTGTGTGTGTGTCTGTGTGTGTGTAGTGTGTGTGTGTCTGTGTCTGTGTATGTGCAGTGTGTGTGTGTGTGTGTGTGTGTGTGTCTGTGTCTGTGTCTGTGTATGTGTCTGTCAATCTGACTATGTCTCCCACTGTGTGTTAGTATACATCCTGTATTCACATCAGTGATGTAATGGTTCCATTGTTCTCTCCACATCCAAGGGGACACCCTGTATCCAACCCCCTAACTAACCCTAACCCTGTATCCAACCCCCTAACTAACCCTGACCCTGTATCCAACCACCTAACTAACCCTGACCCTGTATCCAACCCCCTAACTAACCATGACCCTGTATCCAACCCCCTAACTAACCCTAACCCTGTATCCAACCCCCTAACTAACCCTGACCCTGTATCCAACCCCCTAACTAACCCTGACCCTGTATCCAACCACCTAACTAACCCTGACCCTGTATCCAACCCCCTAACTAACCCTAACCCTGTATCCAACCACCTAACTAACCCTGACCCTGTATCCAACCACCTAATTAACCCTAACCCTGTATCCAACCACCTAACTAACCCTGACCCTGTATCCAACCACCTAATTAACCCTAACCCTGTATTCAACCCCCTAACTAACCCTAACTCTGTATCCAACCACCTAACTAACCCTGACCCTGTATCCAACCCCCTAACTAACCCTGACCCTGTATCCAACCACCTAACTAATCCTAACCCTGTATCCAACCACCTAACTAACCCTGACCCTGTATCCAACCCCCTAACTAACCCTAACCCTGTATCCAACCCCCTAACTAACCCTAACCCTGTATCCAACCCCCTAACTAACCCTGACCCTGTATCCAACCCCCTAACTAACCCTGACCCTGTATCCAACCACCTAACTAACCCTGACCCGGTATCCAACCCCCTAACTAACCCTAACCCTGTATCCAACCACCTAACTAACCCTGACCCTGTATCCAACCACCTAATTAACCCTAACCCTGTATCCAACCACCTAACTAACCCTGACCCTGTATCCAACCACCTAATTAACCCTAACCCTGTATTCAACCCCCTAACTAACCCTAACTCTGTATCCAACCACCTAACTAACCCTGACCCTGTATCCAACCCCCTAACTAACCCTGACCCTGTATCCAACCACCTAACTAATCCTAACCCTGTATCCAACCACCTAACTAACCCTGACCCTGTATCCAACCCCCTAACTAACCCTAACCCTGTATCCAACCCCCTAACTAACCCTGACCCTGTATCCAACCACCTAACTAACCCTGACCCTGTATCCAACCACCTAACTAACCCTGACCCTGTATCCAACCACCTAACTAACCCTAACCCTGTATCCAACCACCTAACTAACCCTAACCCTGTATCCAACCACCACAGGACTTGAGGAGCCCAGACTCCAGGCAGGTTTGAATGAAGCTACAGCCTCTAAATCAGCACCATCGCTCTCCAGCTGTCCCTATAGCTCTCCCCCTCCATCTCCCCGCTGTCTCCCCTCTGTCTCCCCTGTCACCCTCCCAGACCCCCCACTCACACTCGAACAGTCCCTGGCTCCAGACGTCAGCCCCCCTCCCCTGCCCCATCCCCCCTCTCCAGCCATACAGCCCTTTGAGCCAAAGCCGCCCCTGCATAAATACATCAATCTGAGGGGTAAACATTTAGACGGCGGGCCGTCAGCCCCACGGTGAAGCCTTTCATGTGACACCAGATCACACACACACCACTGTTGTTTACACACTCACCATCCCAGCCCCAGCACAGACGTGTCCCCAGAACCTGTCACGGAGGCTGGGGGAGAGGGGAGACAAAGGCTCTCAGAGGCTCTTAGATGTGACCAACCTGATGGGAGCTGAGAGGTTAGAGGTCAGAGTGGCCCAGAGGTTAGAGGTCAGAGTGAACCACCCTCTCCCCTCTCACTGGTCCTGTATAGTGGACACTGAAGTTACAGGATGTCTGACATGGACCCCTCCCTTCCAAAGTCAAACACCTGACTCCATCACATAGTTAGCCTCACCTCACTATCAGCATCGCAACTCTGACAATCAACAAGAATCAGTCATCCTCAACCATGTTATCGTCATAATAATATACACTGAGTGTACAAAACACCTGCTCTTTCCATGACAGACTGACCAGGTGAATCCAGGTGACCCCCAATAAAGATGACATCCTGAGGGTCCATTGTCGTGCCATTCATCCGCCTCCATCACCTCATGTTTCAGCATGATAATGCACGAGGATCTGTACACAATTCCTGGAAGCTGAAAATATCCCAGTTCTTCCATGGCCTGCATACTCACCAAACATCCCAGCAATATCCAGCAACTTCGCACAGCCATTGAAGAGGAGTGGTACAACAGTCCACAGGCCACAATCAACAGCCTGATCAACTTTATGCGAAGGAGATGTGTCGCACTGCATGATGGTGGTCCCAGCAGATACTGACTGGTTTCTTGATCTACCCCCCTATCTTTATCTTTAAGGTATCTGTGACCAACAGATGCATATCTGGATTCCCAGTCATGTGAAATACATGGATTAGGGCCTAATGAATGTATTTTAATTGACTGAGTTCCTCATATGAACTGTAACTCAGTAAGATGTTGCTTTCATATTTTTATGAATTGATTTTATGAATAGTAGCTTTTTATTTGCTGAGTTCTGATTTAAAGCTATAAGTATACAAGTGGTAATAACAGAACATAGCGATAAGTATTTTTTAGTGAGGGTACAATAGTTTCTTGTGTTTCTGTGTCATTAATGTATTTGTGATTCCGTCACTACAATCAACTGTGTATGCCAGTAACACAATCTACATTTGTGAAAACGTGAGTACAATGAAGTATTGTGTAAGAGACTCAGTGATTTGTTCCAGATAACACTGCAGTACACAACGTCATTGTCACACTGCCACGCATTAAACAGACATATCTCATCATCTGCACTTGGACAATGTGTGCCAGAGGAAACAAGAGGAAAATATCAAAACCTCTGCAAATTGCTGTAGTAAATGTGAAGAGATAAAATCTCTCTTTCTCTCCAGATTTGTTCCTGCATACCATAAAGCAACATAGTGATTATGGGAGATGTGGGGAATTCAGCACACATGAAAACTTTCTCTCTAATGACCATGAACCCAACGACACCATGAAAATACAGATCACCCTTCTCTTTGAAAAAGTGAGGAACACTGAAACTTAAAGGGAAAGAGAGAGGAGCGAGAGAGAGAGAGAGAGAGAGAGAGAGAGAGAAGGAACAAGAAAGATAACTGGAAGTATCTTTAACACTGTGTTAAATCGGGTGTGACTATAAAATATTTCGAAGTGGCCTGAGAAGGAGAGGAAAGGAGAGGGAGGAAAAAACACACACAACAAAAACAAATGAACATCAAAAATGCTCCGGTTGCTTTCAACAGTTCTGTTCAAACCTCCATCAGGCATTCTAATGGGGGTTAAGTTCAAAGCTCCATCAGGCATTCTAATGGGGGTTAAGTTCAAAGCTCCATCAGGCATTCTAATGGGGGTTAAGTTCAAACCTCCATCAGGCATTCTAATGGGGGTTAAGTTCAAAGCTCCATCAGGCATTCTAATGGGGGTTAAGTTCAAACCTCCATCAGGCATTCTAATGGGGGTTAAGTTCAAACCTCCATCAGGAATTCTAATGGGGGTTAAGTTCAAACCTCCATCAGGCATTCTAATGGGGGTTAAGATCAAACCTCCATCAGGCATTCTAATGGGGGTTAAGTTCAAACCTCCATCAGGCATTCTAATGGGGGTTAAGTTCAAACCTCCATCAGGCATTCTAATGGGGGTTAAGTTCAAAGCTGCACTAGACCCCTCTGTCTCTCTCTGATACACCCCTCTCTCTCTGTGAGTTAACCTCCCTCTACAATCTCTTTTTTCCCTCCCTCTTGAACTCTTTGACTATGTCACCTTTGACATCTCTTACTGTTTCTGTAGGTAGGAAAGGAAACAGACTTGAATCACTGGAGTTTTAGAACCTCCGACCATCCCTGGATACACTGTTAGTTTCCCCAGCACTGCCCCGTAGATATCTCCCAGCATCAAAGACACATCCTCCTCTTTTTTCCCACCTTCTTCCCCCCCTTCCCCCCTTTCTTCTCTCGACGGTGGCACTTCCATGCGTTCTAAATGTTTAACTCTTACGATCTGCTCATTAAAAGCTCTTCAAATCTTTCCATTGATGCCCAGGCATCCATTTGAACTTGTAATACTGTGTGGCTGCTGGGCTCAGCGTAATTCTGAGGATGTTCTGATAGCTAGCTCGCCTCAAAGTGCTAACAACCCCTTTCTCTGCTCAAAGTAGAAGGATAGAGGATTTTGAGTTTGAGAAGCTGGGAGGCGTATTTGTGGAGGCCTTAGGTTGTTTATACTATGTGCTGACAAAGTGATACAGAACACATATAGAAAGTTACTGTGTTGGCTAAGCTACACACGTGAGAGTTGTATGGTATGAAAACCTTACTGTAGAGAGCATGACAATCTAGCTGAGTACTTCAACCTTTTCTATTTTATTCAAAGAGACAGAAATGCCTTTAAAATTGGTTTGTCTGGTACACCTTGTATAGATACCTAATTTTAGACTAGACATATTCAATATTTTTCCTGTTTACTATAACTCGAAACACTTTTGACACTCCGCATATGCGCTTTATAGAATATGAGATTCAAAATAATATGGAACGACAGTGTAAAAGTGCGTTAGGGGAGTCTAGTGTAAGCATACTTAGCTCTTACATCCCCACCTGCATGTTGAGAGGATGTAGAGCCAAGCGGTGTCACTCAGCAGTAACGACAGACAGAAAGAAAAGTCCCTCAGATCCCTGCTGGCAGTTGAACACCTTAGAATCTGGATTTCCTTGCCTGAAGGAACCTTTGAAATCTAATGCATAAACATTACGCCCTGTTTTCCCCACACCTAGAGTGCAGAGACAGGCAGGCAGTGCCGCAGCACAGCGAGGCAAGGCAGCAATGCTTCTGTTCTGAGCCACTTTAGAGAACTATCCTTTAACCCAGCGACACACTGAACCCAACCATCCTCAGTAACTTAAATAACAAGTCTGACTGACTGAGATGTTGGTTCTGTCATGTCTCGTCAAACGCAGTTGTCTCACAGCTCTGTCTGTCTGTCAAGGGCTCCGCTCCTGAGAAATATTTCTACCTGGTTTTGCGTTGTTGTTTCAAGGAAATGGTCAAAGGGATTTTGGTGTTTGTATTTTGTTATCCGGGGTATTGTCTCACAGCTAAAAGTTGATTTCTCACTGTTTAGCATCTCTATGGGGAAGAAGCTCTGAGTTGCTCCATGCATATGTGTGTGTGCGTTTGTGTGTGTGTGTGCAACTGAGCTCGTGGCAGGCATGTCACCAAGCCCATTGACTCCAGCCTAATCCCTTCCTGATGGCTAGTGTTCAGACTGCAGATGGAGACTGGGGCTCTTGACCTCTGACCTCAGAGTAAATCACATCAGACACTGTCTGAGAGGAACACAGGGCTCCAGCTCACCGCCAGGCAGATGTGCTCTTCACACAGTATGTACATTTAACATATATATATATATATATATATATACACACACACACACACACACACACACACACACACACACACACACACACACACACACACACACACACACACACACACACACACACACACACACACACACACACACACACACACACACACACACACACACACACTCTCTCTCTCTCTCTCTCTCTCTCTCTCTCTCTCTCTCTCTCTCTCTCTCTCTCTGAGCAAATGTCAAATTGGCTTTTTACCAAATTACCGTACAACAGACCATGTATTCACCCTGCACACCCTAATTGACAACCAAACAAACCAAAACAAAGGCAAAGTCTTCTCATGCTTTGTTGATTTCAAAAAAGCCTAGACTCAATTTGGCATGAGGGTCTGCTATACAAACTGATGGAAAGTGGTGTTGGGGGTGAAACATACGACATTATAAAATCCATGTACACAAACAACAAGTGTGCGGTTAAAATTGGCAAAAAACACACACATTTCTTCACACAGGGTCGTGGGGTTAGACAGGGATGCAGCTTAAGCCCCACCCTCTTCAACATATATATCAACGAATTGGCGCGGGCACTAGAAAAGTCTGCAGCACCCGGCCTCCCCCTGCTAGAATCCGAAGTCAAATGTCTGCTGTTTGCTGATGATCTGGTGCTTCTGTCACCAACCAAGGAGGGCCTACAGCAGCACCTAGATCTTATGCACAGATTCTGTCAGACCTGGGCCCTGACAGTAAATCTCAGTAAGACCAAAATAATGGTGTTCCAAAAAAGGTCCAGTCACCAGGACCACAAATACAAATTCCATCTAGACACGGTTGCCCTAGAGCACACAAAAAACTATACATACCTTGGCCTAAACATCAACGCCACAGGTAACTTCCACAAAGCTGTGAACGATCTGAGAGACAAGGCAAGAAGGGCATTTTATGCCATCAAAAGGAACATAAATTTCAACATACCAATTAGGATTTGGCTAAAAATACTTGAATCAGTCATAGAGCCCATTGCCCTTTATGGTTGTGAGGTCTGGGGTCCGCTCACCAACCAAGACTTCACAAAATGGGACAAACACCAAATTGAGACTCTGCACGCAGAATTCTGCAAAAATATCCTCTGTGTACAACGTAGAACACCAAATAATGCATGCAGAGCAGAATTAGGCCGATACCCACTAATTATCAAAATCCAGAAAAGAGCCGTTAAATTCTATAACCACGAAAAAGGAAGCGATTCCCAAACCTTCCATAACAAAGCCATCACCTACAGAGAGATGAACCTGGAGAAGAGTCACCTAAGCAAGCTGGTCCTGGGGCTCTGTTCACAAACACACCCTACAGAGCCCCAGGACAACAGCACAATTAGACCCAACCAAATCAAGAGAAAACAAAAAGATAATTACTTGACACATTGGAAAGAATTAACAAAAAAACTGAGCAAACTAGAATGCTATTTGGCCCTACACAGAGAGTACACAGCGGCAGAATACCTGACCACTGTGACTGACCCAAAATTAAGGAAAGCTTTGACTATGTACAGACTCAGTGAGCATAGCCTTGCTATTGAGAAAGGCCGCCGTAGGCAGACATGGCTCTCGAGAGAAGACAGGCTATGTGCTCACTGCCCACAAAATGAGGTGGAAACTGAGCTGCACTTCCTAACCTCCTGCCCAATGTATGACCATATTAGAGAGACATATTTCCCTCAGATTATACAGATCCACAAAGAATTCGAAAACAAATCCAATTTTGAAAAACTCCCATATCTACTGGGTGCAATTCCACAGTGTGCCATCACAGCAGCAAGATTTGTGACCTGTTGCCACGAGAAAAGGGCAACCAGTGAAGAACAAACACCATTGTAAATACAACCCATATTTATGCTTATTTATTTTATCTTGTGTCCTTTAACCATTTGTACATTGTTAAAACACTGTATATATATATATATAATATGACATTTGTAATGTCTTTATTGTTTTGAAACTTCTGTATGTGTAATGTTTACTGTTAATTTTAGTTGTTTTTCACTTTATATATTCACTTTGTATGTTGTCTACCTCACTTGCTTTGGCAATAAAGCCCTTGAATTGAATTGAATTGAGAGAGAGAGGGAGAGAAAGAGAGAGAGAAAGAGGGAGAGAGACAGAGAGAGAGAGAGAGAGAGAAAGAGGGAGTGAGACAGAGAGAGAGAGAGAGAGAGAGAGAGAGAGAGACAGAGACAGAGACAGAGACACAGAGAGAGAGACAGAGAGAGAGAGAGAGAGATACAGAGACAGACAGAGATACCCTCTCTATTCTCTCTGCTGGAAGTAAAGCCCACCCTGTTAGTCATTGTCACACTGTTGGAATAGCTGGTGGGTGGCACACACGCTTCCATTTATAGCAAATGAATGGCATGACTATGTTATAAGTTGGGCTTGGAGTTTTACCGGGTCAGGTCATATGGTAAGGCACAACTCAGGGCTCAAGTCATTAAAGCCCAGCAATCCAGTGTTGTAGCTTTACATTGGAACATGCAGAGAGCAATAGAAAGGCAATGTTCACCTTGTCGTGTTGTTCCCACTTTCCACACACCCACACACTCACACACACCACTCACACACACCACTCACACACACCACTCCTACAGAGGTCCGGTTCACATTGTTGTGCTCACAGCAGGCACCTGCATTCCTGAAATAGCTGTTTCTAAAGTTTCAAGAGAAAGTATCTCTCTCTCTCTCTCTCTCTCTCCCTCTCCCTCCCTCTCTCTCTCTATCTCTCTCTCTCTCTCCCTCACTCTCTCTCTCTCTCTCTCTCTCTAACTCTCTCTCTCTCTCTCTCTCCCTCTCTCTCTCTCTCTCTCTCTCTCTCTCTCTCTCTCTCTCTCTCTCTCTCTCTCTAACCAACCCCCGGCCATACCCGAGCTGTTGCCTAGAGACGGAGTGGAGAGAATGGGGACAATAGAGAAGAGATCTCTTGTGCTGGGGATGATGAAAGGATGAACGAAGGAGAGATCAGAGAGGAGGACAGAGAAACAGGGGAATGATGGAGACTGGAATGTTGTCTGTCTTTCTTTGGCATTGTTGTGGCACCCATTATCTCTCCACTTCCTCACCTGATGTAAACCCATGGTAGTGTAGATGGATAGGGTGCGTCGTCTTTTCAGCCAGAAGATGCGTGCAAGACACTGAACAAGTAGTTCAACAGCAGTGAATGTTCTTAAATGTTATCATGGCAACACTGTTATAACATTGGAATCCCAGGGTCCAGTACTGTAATGCTAATGACTGTGTCCAGTCAGACATGGAGGGGAGATGGAGCGTTGTTTAACCCCCCCACTGTGTCCAGTCAGACATGGAGGGGAGATGGAGCGTTGTTTAACCCCCCCACTGTGTCCAGTCAGACATGGAGGGGAGATGGAGCATTGTTTAACCCCCCCACTGTGTCCAGTCAGACATGGAGGGGAGATGGAGCGTTGTTTAACCCCCCCACTGTGTCCAGTCAGACATGGAGGGGAGATGGAGCGTTGTTTAACCCCCCCACTGTGTCCAGTCAGACATGGAGGGGAGATGGAGCGTTGTTTAACCCCCCACTGTGTCCAGTCAGACATGGAGGGGAGATGGAGCGTTGTTTAACCCCCCCACTGTGTCCAGTCAGACATGGAGGGGAGATGGAGCGTTGTTTAACCCCCCCCACTGTGTCCAGTCAGACATGGAGGGGAGATGGAGCGTTGTTTAACCCCCCCACTGTGTCCAGTCAGACATGGAGGGGAGATGGAGCGTTGTTTAACCCCCCACTGTGTCCAGTCAGACATGGAGGTGAGATGGAGCGTTGTTTAACACCCCCCACTGTGTCCAGTCAGACATGGAGGGGAGAAGGAGCGTTGTTTAACCCCCCCACTGTGTCCAGTCAGACATGGAGGGGAGATGGAGCGTTGTTTAACCCCCCCACTGTGTCCAGTCAGACATGGAGGGGAGATGGAGCGTTGTTTAACCCCCCCACTGTGTCCAGTCAGACATGGAGGGGAGATGGAGCATTGTTTAACCCCCCCACTGTGTCCAGTCAGACATGGAGGGGAGATGGAGCGTTGTTTAACCCCCCCACTGTGTCCAGTCAGACATGGAGGGGAGATGGAGCGTTGTTTAACCCCCCCACTGTGTCCAGTCAGACATGGAGGGGAGATGGAGCGTTGTTTAACCCCCCCACTGTGTCCAGTCAGACATGGAGGGGAGATGGAGCATTGTTTAACCCCCCCACTGTGTCCAGTCAGACATGGAGGGGAGATGGAGCCCACTGTGTCCAGTCAGACATGGAGGGGAGATGGAGCGTTGTTTAACCCCCCCACTGTGTCCAGTCAGACATGGAGGTGAGATGGAGCGTTGTTTAACCCCCCCCACTGTGTCCAGTCAGACATGGAGGGGAGAAGGAGCGTTGTTTAACCCCCCCACTGTGTCCAGTCAGACATGGAGGGGAGATGGAGCGTTGTTTAACCCCCCCACTGTGTCCAGTCAGACATGGAGGGGAGATGGAGCGTTGTTTAACCCCCCACTGTGTCCAGTCAGACATGGAGGGGAGATGGAGCGTTGTTTAACCCCCCCACTGTGTCCAGTCAGACATGGAGGGGAGATGGAGCGTTGTTTAACCCCCCCACTGTGTCCAGTCAGACATGGAGGGGAGATGGAGCGTTGTTTAACCCCCCCACTGTGTCCAGTCAGACATGGAGGGGAGATGGAGCGTTGTTTAACCCCCCACTGTGTCCAGTCAGACATGGAGGTGAGATGGAGCGTTGTTTAACCCCCCCCCCACTGTGTCCAGTCAGACATGGAGGGGAGAAGGAGCGTTGTTTAACCCCCCCACTGTGTCCAGTCAGACATGGAGGGGAGATGGAGCGTTGTTTAACCCCCCCACTGTGTCCAGTCAGACATGGAGGGGAGATGGAGCGTTGTTTAACCCCCCCACTGTGTCCAGTCAGACATGGAGGGGAGATGGAGCATTGTTTAACCCCCCCACTGTGTCCAGTCAGACATGGAGGGGAGATGGAGCGTTGTTTAACCCCCCCACTGTGTCCAGTCAGACATGGAGGGGAGATGGAGCGTTGTTTAACCCCCCCACTGTGTCCAGTCAGACATGGAGGGGAGATGGAGCATTGTTTAACCCCCCCACTGTGTCCAGTCAGACATGGAGGGGAGATGGAGCCCACTGTGTCCAGTCAGACATGGAGGGGAGATGGAGCGTTGTTTAACCCCCCCACTGTGTCCAGTCAGACATGGAGGTGAGATGGAGCGTTGTTTAACCCCCCCCCACTGTGTCCAGTCAGACATGGAGGGGAGAAGGAGCGTTGTTTAACCCCCCCACTGTGTCCAGTCAGACATGGAGGGGAGATGGAGCGTTGTTTAACCCCCCCACTGTGTCCAGTCAGACATGGAGGGGAGATGGAGCGTTGTTTAACCCCCCCACTGTGTCCAGTCAGACATGGAGGGGAGATGGAGTGTTGTTTTCTCTCCCTCTCCTTTCTCTCTCCCTCTCCTTTCTCTCTCCCTCTCCTTTTCTCTCCCTCTCCTCACAGCTCTGTGTGTTTCTCTCTCCCTCTCCTTTCTCTCTCCCTCTCCTCACAGCTTTGTGTGTTTCTCTCTCTCCTTTCTCTCTCCCTCTCCTTTCTCTCTCCCTCTCCCACCAGCTCTGTGTGTTTCTCTCTCCCTCTCCTTTTCTCTCCCTCTCCTCACAGCTCTGTGTGTTGTTCTCTCTGTCTCCTTTCTCTCTCCCTCTCCTCACAGCTCTGTGTGTTTCTCTCTCTCTCTCCTTTCTCTCTCCCTCTCCTCACAGCTCTGTGTGTTTCTCTCTCTCTCTCCTTTCTCTCTCCCTCTCCTCACAGTTCTGTGTGTTTCTCTCTCCCTCTCCTTTCTCTCTCCCTCTCCCACCAGCTCTGTGTGTTTCTCTCTCTCTCCTTTCTCTCTCCCTCTCCTCACAGCTCTTTGTGTTTCTCTCTCTCCTTTCTCTCTCCCTCTCCTTTTCTCTCCCTCTCCTCACAGCTCTGTGTGTTTCTCTCTCCCTCTCCTTTCTCTCTCCCTCTCCTCACAGCTCGGTGTGTTTCTCTCTCTCTCCTTTCTCTCTCCCTCTCCTTTCTCTCTCCCTCTCCTCACAGCTCTGTGTGTTTCTCTCTCTCTCCTTTCTCTCTCCCTCTCCCACCAGCTCTGTGTGTTTCTCTCTCTCTCCTTTCTCTCTCCCTCTCCTCACAGCTCTTTGTGTTTCTCTCTCTCTCTCCTTTCTCTCTCCCTCTCCTTTTCTCTCCCTCTCCTCACAGCTCTGTGTGTTTCTCTCTCCCTCTCCTTTCTCTCTCCCTCTCCCACCAGCTCTGTGTGTTTCTCTCTCTCTCCTTTCTCTCTCCCTCTCCCCAACTCTGTGTGTTTCTCTCTCTCTCTCCTGTTCTCTCCCTCTCCTCACAGCTCTGTGTGTTTCTCTCTCTCTCTCCTTTCTCTCTCCCTCTCCCCACCTCTGTGTGTTTCTCTCTCTCTCTCCTTTTCTCTCCCTCTCCTCACAGCTCTGTGTGTTTCTCTCTCTGTCTCCTTTCTCTCTCCCTCTCCTCACAGCTCTGTGTTTGTCTCTCCCTCTCCTTTGTCTCACCCCCTCTCCCCAACTCTGTGTGTTTCTCTGTTTGTCTCCCACACTGGCTGTGTTTGTGCTCTATGTTCTGACATAAGACTTCGGAAAAAGACCGGGAACTAAACTACACCTCGAGACAGTCAAGTCTTCTGGGTCTCTATGACGTCATCACTGTGTGACGGTGGCAGGGCCGGTGTCTCCGGGCGAGCTTCTGAGGTTTCTCTTTGATGGTCTGGACCCGTTCTGAAGATGCATCAGCTCCCTTCTGACCTCATTTTCTCTCATTCCCTCACTTGTATCCCTGTTTCATCCCTGTTTCATCCCTCTGCAGAGAGACAGACATCAAGGGAGATTCTGGGCAAACATGTCATTTAGGACGATGACATCACCATGGCCGTGGAGACTTGTGTTATGTCTGAGGGAGGTGCCAGAAGAGAGGGATGATAGCTCAGTCTGGCTTTAGAGACCATGAGACACAGCAGTGTAAAATGGTCAGTCTGGGAGGCCCGACACACTCCATCCTTCCCTCTCTCCTTCTCTCTCTCTCACTCTCTGTCCTTCTCGTCTCTCCATCCTTCCCTCTCTCCTTCTCTCTCTCTCTGTCCTTCTTCTCGTCTCTCCATCCTTCCTTCCCTCTCTCCTTCTCTCTCACTCTCTCCCTTTCTCCTCATCTCTCCATCCATCCTTCCCTCTCTCCTTCTCTCTCACTCTCTCCCTTTCTCCTCATCTCTCCATCCTTCCTTCCCTCTCTCCTTCTCTCTCACTCTCTCCCTTTCTCCTCATCTCTCCATCCTTCCTTCCCTCTCTCCTTCTCTCTCACTCTTTCCCTTTCTCCTCATCTCTCCATCCTTCCTTCCCTCTCTCCTTCTCTCTCACTCTCTCCCTTTCTCTCATCTCTCCATCCTTCCTTCCCTCTCTCCTTCTCTCTCACTCTCTCCCTTTCTCCTCATCTCTCCATCCTTCCCTCTCTTCTCTTTTGCTCTTCCTCTCTTCATTTTTCTCTTATTCCCTCATCTCTCATCTCTTCCTGTTTCCATCTACCTCTCTCTCTCTCTCTCTCTCTCTCTCTCGCTCTCTCCCTGTTTCCATCTACCTCTCCCTCTCTCTCTCTCCCTGTTTCCATCTATCTCTCCCTCTCTCTCCCTGTTTCCATCTATCACTCCCTCTCTCTCGCTCTCTCCCTGTTTCCATCTATCTATACCTCTTTCCTGCTCATGCTTCCAGTCCCTGTCAAAACACCAGGGAGCTGAGGACAACCAGGCAAATACCCTCAATAACCAATCACAACGTTGTTTTAATTGACCAATCACGCTAAAGTGTTCCTGAATATCTTTAGTAGATGGGATGCTGATAGTGATAGTGTGTGTTAGCCCAGGACCACATCAGCAGTGTGCTGTGCTGACTAGAAGGGCTTGTTGGGTGCTGGTGTGTCTTGTGCCGGTCGTCCTCAGTGCAGGTGAGGGGAACAAAGCGGCGATAAGGGGACCCTGAGTCAGCACACTGTCACGCCCTGACCTTAGAGATCCTTATTTATTCTCCATGTTTGGTTAGGTCAGGGTGTGACTCAGGTGGGAGAATCTATGTTTTCTATTTCTTTGTTGTCTATCGTTGTCTCTGATTGAGGATCATATATAAGTTGTGATTTTTCGTTTGGGTTTTGTGGAGAGTTATTTTCTGTTTAGCTGTTTTGTTGCCTGACAGAACTGTGCGCTTTGGTTTTTTCTACTTTGTTATTTTGTTGCAGTGTTCAGTTTATTAACAGTCATGAACGTCTACCACGCTGCACCTTGGTCTCCTTCTTCAACCCACGTGAGTCGTTACACACACAGAGGTGAGAGGGCCAGGCAGGATGGAGTTACAGCAGGGAGGGCAGAGGGGGAAACAGGTTTATTGCAGTAAACTCTTTATTGTTATAATATCCCAAACAGATAAATCAGTTTCACCAATTAAAGATTCCAGCTCCTCTGTGCATGTCAAATCTGTTTTTGTGAGTGTATGTGTTTGATGCATATGTGAGAGAAAGGGAGAGAAAAAAGAGAGAGAGATGAAGAGGATATGTTCACAAACCCTAATGTACCCCAAAACATACTGTGATAAGTGTTCTGTTGAAACCTGGTCTGTGTTAGCCTGTAGGGGTGATATGGTAGCTAATTTAAAAAGTGACACTCCTTTCACCTGGACAAACAGGTCTGTACTGGTGCGTGTGTGTGTGTGTGTGTGTGTGTGTACTGGTGTGTGTGTGTGTGTGTGTGTGTGTGTGTGTGTGTGTGTGTGTGTGTGTGTGTGTGTGTGTGTGTGTGTGTGTGTGTGTGTGTGTGTGTGTGTGTGTGTGTGTGTGTGTGTGTGTGTGTGTGTGTGTGTGTGTGTGTGTGTGTGTGTGTGTGTGTGTGTGTGTGGTGTGTGCGTGCGTGCGTGCGTGCAAGGTAATTACCGCAAGGTCATTATCGTACTGGGTGTCAGTCTGGCTTCCCTTGGCACCTGCGAGCTGTTTGTGGGACACCTCTCCCAATCTGTCTCTCTGTCTCTCTGTCTCTCTGTCACTCTGTCTCTCTGTCTCTCTGTCTCTCTGTCTCTCTGTCACTCTCTCTCTCCATCTCTCCCTCTTTCGCTCTCATGGCACAGCAGAGTAACAGGCAGGACGGGCAACAGAGAAATCATGGATATTTTTGGATTGGTTTAGTTTGGATTTGGATTGGTTTACTCTGTCTCCATCTAGAACACAGAGAGATCAACACTGTCTCATCCATCAGCCATGTATCATAGTACTGGTATCATATTAGACCTGCTGGAATCACAACCAGGACTCAGTCATCTATGGACTTCTGAGTTTGGGAGAATTACAACAGGTTCCTATTGGTCATGTATGGATCTGTTCAGTAGACATGAGTTTATTATGTCCCCACTGTACAGACCAAACCCAGGTAGATGACATGAGTTTATTATGTCCCCACTGTACAGATCAAACCCAGGTAGATGACATGAGTTTATTATGTCCCCACTGTACAGACCAAACCCAGGTAGATGACATGAGTTTATTACATCCCCACTGTACAGACCAAACCCAGGTAGATGACATGAGTTTATTACATCCCCACTGTACAGACCAAACCCAGGTAGATGAGATGAGTTTATTACATCCCCACTATACAGACAAAACCCAGGTAGATGACATGAGTTTATTACATCCCCACTGTACAGACCAAACCCAGGTAGATGAGATGAGTTTATTACATCCCCACTGTACAGACCAAACCCAGGTAGATGAGATGAGTTTATTACATCCCCACTATACAGACAAAACCCAGGTAGATGACATGAGTTTATTACATCCCCACTGTACAGACCAAACCCAGGTAGATGACATGCCAACTCCCCAAACAGGAGATTACCATATTTCAGCCATGAGGAGATTGCAAGGCTGCTGTGGTGTGTGTGTGTGTGTGTGTGTGTGTGTACTGGTGTGTGTGTGTGTGTGTGTGTGTGTGTGTGTGTGTGTGTGTGTGTGTGTGTGTGTGTGTGTGTGTGTGTGTGTGTGTGTGTGTGTTGTGTGTGTGTTGTGTGTTGTGTGGTGTGTGTGTGTGTGTGTGTGTGTGTGTGTGTGTGTGTGTGTGTGTGTGTGTGTGTGTGTGTGTGTTGTGTGTGTGTGTGTGTGGTGTGTGCGTGCGTGCGTGCGTGCAAGGTAATTACCGCAAGGTCATTATCGTACTGGGTGTCAGTCTGGCTTCCCTTGGCACCTGCGAGCTGTTTGTGGGACACCTCTCCCAATCTGTCTCTCTGTCTCTCTGTCTCTCTGTCACTCTGTCTCTCTGTCTCTCTGTCTCTCTGTCTCTCTGTCACTCTCTCTCTCCATCTCTCCCTCTTTCGCTCTCATGGCACAGCAGAGTAACAGGCAGGACGGGCAACAGAGAAATCATGGATATTTTTGGATTGGTTTAGTTTTGGATTTGGATTGGTTTACTCTGTCTCCATCTAGAACACAGAGAGATCAACACTGTCTCATCCATCAGCCATGTATCATAGTACTGGTATCATATTAGACCTGCTGGAATCACAACCAGGACTCAGTCATCTATGGACTTCTGAGTTTGGGAGAATTACAACAGGTTCCTATTGGTCATGTATGGATCTGTTCAGTAGACATGAGTTTATTATGTCCCCACTGTACAGACCAAACCCAGGTAGATGACATGAGTTTATTATGTCCCCACTGTACAGATCAAACCCAGGTAGATGACATGAGTTTATTATGTCCCCACTGTACAGACCAAACCCAGGTAGATGACATGAGTTTATTACATCCCCACTGTACAGACCAAACCCAGGTAGATGACATGAGTTTATTACATCCCCACTGTACAGACCAAACCCAGGTAGATGAGATGAGTTTATTACATCCCCACTATACAGACAAAACCCAGGTAGATGACATGAGTTTATTACATCCCCACTGTACAGACCAAACCCAGGTAGATGAGATGAGTTTATTACATCCCCACTGTACAGACCAAACCCAGGTAGATGAGATGAGTTTATTACATCCCCACTATACAGACAAAACCCAGGTAGATGACATGAGTTTATTACATCCCCACTGTACAGACCAAACCCAGGTAGATGACATGCCAACTCCCCAAACAGGAGATTACCATATTTCAGCCATGAGGAGATTGCAAGGCTGCTGTGGTGTGTGTGTGTGTGTGTGTGTGTGTGTGTGTGTGTGTGTGTGTGTGTGTGTGTGTGTGTGTGTGTGTGTGTGTGTGTGTGTGTGTGTGTGTTTGTTTGTCTGTGTGTGTGTGTGTGTCTGTGTGTGTTTGTCTGCGTGTGTGTGTGTTTTGAGGGTGGCTTACATGGTTTTAAGTTGCGAGGCGAAACCCAACTCTCCCAGACAGCTCCAGGCAGAAGGACAACTCCTGTTGTTGTTTCCCTTCTCCTGCATTCCTGTCTTCCCCTGACGTGTGGAGGAGAGGAGGAGAGGAGGAGAGGAGGAGAGGAGGAGAGGAGGAGAAGACAGAAAAGAAGGGATGACAAGGGTAACAGGTTGTTTCATGCCCAACTGACAGCCCACGCTTTCTCTCTCTCCCAATACCCAACCACCCCATCCCTGTCCCTGTCCCTGCAACTACACAGAAATACAGTACCTGTTCTCATCAGATCAGATCTGAACTCATTCACACACACACACTTCACATACTTCTCTGAACTGACACATTCTGTGAACACTGTGTACTGCTGCACTGCCAGGACTCATAAAAACAAGGTTCAACCTTCCACTAGCTATTTCTGAGTTTAGTGTATGGGCCATAACGCTGAGAGGAAACCAACAATAGTGTATGGGCCATAAAGCTGAGGGGAACCAACAATAGTGTATGGGCCATAAAGCTGAGGGGAACCAACAATAGTGTATGGGCCATAAAGCTGAGGGGAACCAACAATAGTGTATGGGCCATAAAGCTGAGGGGAACCAACAATAGTGTATGGGCCATAAAGCTGAGGGGAACCAACAATAGTGTATGGGCCATAAAGCTGAGGGGAACCAACAATAGTGTATGGGCCATAAAGCTGAGGGGAACCAACAATAGTGTATGGGCCATAAAGCTGAGGGGAACCAACAATAGTGTATGGGCCATAAAGCTGAGGGGAAACAACAATAGTGTATGGGCCATAAAGCTGAGGGGAACCAACAATAGTGTATGGGCCATAAAGCTGAGGGGAACCAACAATAGTGTATGGGCCATAAAGCTGAGGGGAACCAACAATAGTGTATGGGCCATAAAGCTGAGGGGAACCAACAATAGTGTATGGGCCATAAATCTGAGGGGAACCAACAATAGTGTATGGGCCATAAAGCTGAGGGGAACCAACAGTAGATTATGTAAAAGAGCATGTGAAGAGTGTGAACAAGTTCTGCAAATGTTTTTTTTTATTTTACCTTTATTTAACCAGGCAAGTCAGTTTTAAGAACAAATTATTATATACAATGACGGCCTACCAAAAGGCATAAGGCCTCCTGCAGGGACGGGAGCTGGGAATAAACATCAAATAAAATATAAAATATAACTATAGGACAAAACACACATCACGACAAGAGAGACAACACAACACTACGTAAAGAGAGACAACACAACACTACGTAAAGAGAGACAACACAACACTACGTAAAGAGAAACAACACAACACTACGTAAAGAGAAACAACACAACACTATGTAAAGAGAGACAACACAACACTACGTAAAGAGAGACAACACAACACTACGTAAAGAGAAACAACACAACACTATGTAAAGAGAGACAACACAACACTACGTAAAGAGAGACAACACAACACTACGTAAAGAGAGACAACACAACACTACGTAAAGAGAAACAACACAACACTACGTAAAGAGAAACAACACAACACTACGTAAAGAGAGACAACACAACACTACGTAAAGAGAGACAACACAACACTACGTAAAGAGAGACAACACTACGTAAAGAGAAACAACACAACACTACGTAAAGAGAAACAACACAACACTACGTAAAGAGAGACAACACAACACTACGTAAAGAGAGACAACACAACACTAAGTAAAGAGAAACAACACAGCACTACGTAAAGAGAAACAACACAACACTACGTAAAGAGAGACAACACAACACTACGTAAAGAGAGACAACACAACACTACGTAAAGAGAAACAACACAACACTACGTAAAGAGAAACAACACAACACTACGTAAAGAGAGACAACACAACACTACGTAAAGAGAGACAACACAACACTACGTAAAGAGAGACAACACTACGTAAAGAGAAACAACACAACACTACGTAAGAGAGACAACACACATAAAGAGAGACAACACAACACTACATAAAGAGAAACAACACAACACTACGTAAAGAGAGACAACACAACACTACGTAAAGAGAGACAACACAACACTACGTAAAGAGAGACAACATAACACTACGTAAAGAGAAACAACACAACACTACGTAAAGAGAGACAACACAACACTACGTAAAGAGAGACAACACAACACTACATAAAGAGAGACAACACAACACTACGTAAAGAGAGACAACACAACAATACGTAAAGAGAGACAACACTACGTAAAGAGAGACAACACAACACTACGTAAAGAGAGACAACACAACACTACGTAAAGAGAGACAACACAACACTACGTAAAGAGAGACAACACAACACTACATAAAGAGAGACAACACAACACTACGTAAAGAGAGACAACACAACACTACGTAAAGAGAGACAACACTACGTAAAGAGAGACAACACAACACTACGTAAAGAGAAACAACACAACACTACGTAAAGAGAGACAACACAACACTACGTAAAGAGAGACAACACACCACTACGTAAAGAGAGACAACACAACTGACTACTGACTGCCTGACTGACTGACTGACTGACTACTGCCTGACTGCCTGACTGCCTGACTGCCTGACTGACTACTGCCTGACTGACTACTGCCTGACTGCCTACTGCCTGACTGACTGCTGACTGACTGACTACTGCCTGACTGACTACTTGCCTGACTGACCGCCTGACTGACTGACTGCCTGAGGTCAGGACTCAATCCGAGGCATTTAGTAGCGAGCTTGACATTTAAGTTAATTTCTAATTGAGCCTATATCTGCAGTGTTTACCGTGAATGTGATCTCGGCGAATACGCGAACATTGCCTTTAAAAGTGTATTGTCGACAGTACTCTACAACAGGCCTCAGATTGAATCCCGGCTTGACTGTTGCTCTGGCCCACAGCCAGTGGTCTGTTTGTTAGTGGTCAGTGTGTTGTGTTTCAGTGATGGAGGAGGCCTTAGCTTCCCATATAAAGTGTCATCTGGCCCAGACATCCATCTGGTGGATTAGAAAATGTCTGCGTCCCCAATGGAACCCTAGTCCTTATATAGTGCACTATGAGCCCTGGTCAAAAGTAGTTAATAGGGTGCCATTTGGGATGTATCCCAGGCTTTGTTAACATGATGTCACGCCACTTCAAAACAAACCAGAGGTCTTTTTCAAACACTTTTTCCATCATCATAAAGGGAGAGATTAAAATGTGATTGGCACAGATCACAACAGTGGAAAACACACACCCCCACAAAAATGTCAGCACACACACACACAAACGTACACGCTCAATAAACACACATCACACCCACAGTCACTCAATAAACACACATCACACAATGCACACTTCCCACACACAGACATTTCTGCTAATCACCAGCTGGAACTTGATATTGTTTGTGTGATGTTTTGATAATCTACTGTGTTTCTGAAATCAGGCCAAGTCAACCCATCCTCTGCAGCCTGCAATACACACGTGTGGGAAAATGTGAGCGTCTGTGTTTGTGTCAGACATACAAACATTAATAATCTCTTTGATGCCCACCACCCAATCTCTCGCTCACTCACTCTGTCTCTCTCTCTGTCTCTCTCTCTCCCTTTCTCTTTCCATCTCTCTCTCTCTCCCTTTCTCTTTCCATCTCTCTCTCTCTCTGTCTCTCTCTCCCTTTCTCTTTCCATCTCTCTCTCTCTCTCTCTCTCTCTCTCCCTTTCTCTTTCCATCTCTCTCTCTCTCTCTCTCTCTCTGTCTCTCTCTCCCTTTCTCTTTCCATCTCTCTCTCTCTCTCTCTCTCTCCTCCCTCCTCTCTTCCATCTCTCTCTCTCTCCTCTCTCTTTCTCCATCTCTCTCTCTCTCCCTCCATCTCTCTCTCTCTCTCCTTCTCTCCCAGTAGACAGCCTGGCTAACGTGTCAATGGGGGTATCCCCTACATCCCCACAGCCTGCGTGGCGCACCCCTGACATGATTGATTGTGACTCTCAGGGCTCTCGGCTGGGTGTCCCCCTCTGCCCCCTTCCCCGTCCCCTCTCCCCCCTCTGCCCCCCTCTCCTCCCCGTCCCCCCTCTGCCCCCTCTCCCGTCCCCCTCAGCCCCTTCCCCGTCCCCCTCTGCCCCCTTCCCCGTCCCCCTCTGCCCCCTTCCCCGTCCCCCTCTGCCCCCTCCCCCCCGTCCCCCTCTCTGCCCTTCCCTGTCCCCCTCTGCCCCCTTCCCCGTCCCACTCTGCCCCCCTTCCCTGTCCCCCTCTGCCCCCTTCCCCCGTCCCCCTCTGCCCTTCCCTGTCCCCCCTCTGTCCCCTCCCTGTCCCCCTCTGCCCCCTTCCCCGTCCCCCTCTGCCCCTTCCCTGTCCCCTCTGTCCCCTCCCTGTCCCCCTCCTGCCCCCTTCCCCCCGTCCCCCTCTGCCCCTTCCCTGTCCCCCTCTGCCCCCTTCCCTGTCCCCCTCTGCCCTCTTTCCTCGTCCCCCACCCCACAGAAAGGATTACATGGGCCCTCCGTAACCTTCCCTGGCATTGTGCCACATCAAAGACCCGGCGGGGGACATTAGCATTTTTAATCAGCAAGCCGGGCCCCATGCTGGCACAGGATGCCTGATCACTATAATCAGTAGGACACAGAGAACACCCTGTCCAGAGAACACACATGCTCACACAGAACTGATACACACACATGAACAATCACACACATCCCAACTACCCTTTCAGTTCCCTAGTGCACCATTACACATGCGCACACGCTTCCACCTAACATGCACACACACACACGCACGGACGTACGTGCACACACACACCACACACAACCCCAAATGAGCCAAACAAATCGTTCCCTTTTTAGTTAGCTGAGTGGCTTGTTAGTGGAAATTAGCGAGCTCCCTCTTTGTATCAGCCTCATTCTCTGTCCTGGTACACTAATTTCCTGGGCCATCCTATCATATTCATTCTCTGTCCTGGTACCCCTCATTCCCTGGGCCATCCTATCATACACATTTTTCTGTCCTGGTACCCTCATTCCCTGGGCCATCCCATCATACTCATTTTCTGTCCTGGTACCCTCATTCCCTGGGCCATCCTATCATACTCATTTTCTGTCCTGGTACCCTCATTTCCTGGGCCATCCTATCATACTCATTCTCTGTCCTGGTACCCTCATTCCCCTGGGCCATCCTATCATACTCATTCTCTGTCCTGGTACCCTCATTCCCTGGGCCATCCTATCATACTCATTCTCTGTCCTGGTACCCTCATTCCCTGGGCCATCCTATCATACTCATTCTCTGTCCTGGTACCCTCATTCCCTGGGCCATCCTATCATACTCATTCTCTGTCCTGGTACCCTCATTTCCTGGGCCATCCCATCATACTCATTTCTGTCCTGGTACCCTCATTTCCTGGGCCATCCCATCATACTCATTCTCTGTCCTGGTACCCCTCATTTCCTGGGCCATCCTATCATACTCATTCTCTGTCCTGGTACCCTCATTTCCTGGGCCATCCTATCATACTCATTCTCTGTCCTGGTACCCTTATTTCCTGGGCCATCCTATCATACTCATTCTCTGTCCTGGTACCCTCATTCCTGGGCCATCCTATCATACTCATTCTCTGTCCTGGTACCCCTCATTCCTGGGCCATCCTATCATACTCATTCTCTGTCCGGGTACCCTCATTTCCTGGGCCATCCTATCATACTCATTCTCTGTCCTGGTACCCTCATTTCCTGGGCCATCCTATCATACTCATTCTCTGTCCTGGTACCCTCATTCCCTGGGCCATCCGATCATCTTCCTCTCTTCTCATTAGAAATGGGGGAAAAAAATACAACAACCCTACCCCCCTCTCACCCCCTTTCCCCCTCGCTCCCACTCTCTCTCTCCCTCTCTCCCCCTTCCAGGAACGACACAATCAGCGCCTATACCACAGGGTAAAGGGAGGTGAGAGGAAGCAAAAGCTACGGTCATAAAAGTCCTCCTCCATTCATTAGCAGAGACCTCTGAGCGAACCATTAAAGTTCAGATACAGTTCATACAGAGAATAGAAAGCTGTTCCGTTACTCAACGATATGAAGGCAGACATCATTAAATAGAATCCTTTCCCCATGAATCCTACAGTAATCTTACCTCTTTAGAAGGGCATGTCTGACAACGCTTTTTATTTATTTTCAGGAATACCAATTATCCCCAACGAAGACATTCTTTAAAAAAGTATACTTGATCGAAACAGACCTTCTATGGGCAAATACAATTCATAGAATGAAGAGGAAAGTTTTCCATCTTCCTGTCTGAGGTTTTAACCTTCCAGACTTTGAATTGTATCAACTTGCTACCCAAGGCTTTTACTCGTGATATATACAGTGGGGAGAACAAGTATTTGATACACTGACGATTTTGCAGGTTTTCCTACTTACAAAGCATGTAGAGGTCTGTAATTTTTTTTATCATAGGTACACTTCAACTGTGAGAGACGGAATCTAAAACAAAAATCCAGAAAATCACATTGTATGATTTTTAAGTAATTAATTTGCATTTTATTGCATGACATAAGTATTCAATACATCAGAAAAGCAGAACTTAATATTTGGTACAGAAACCTTTGTTTGCAATTACAGAGATCATACATTTCCTGTAGTTATTGACCAGGTTTGCACACACTGCAGCAGGGATTTTGGCCCACTCCTCCATACAGACCTTCTCCAGACCCTTCACGTTTCGAGGCTGTCACTGGGCAATACGGACTTTCAGCTCCCTCCAAAGATTTTCTATGACTGTGCTGCTGCTCCAGTTTCAACTGTTCTGCCTTATTATTATTTGACCATGCTGGTCATTTATGAACATTTGAACATCTTGGCCATGTTCTGTTATAATCTCCACCCGGCACAGCCAGAAGAGGACTGGCCACCCCACATAGCCTGGTTCCTCTCTAGGTTTCTTCCTAGGTTTTGGCCTTTCTAGGGAGTTTTTCCTAGCCACCGTGCTTCTACACCTGCATTGCTTGCTGTTTGGGGTTTTAGGCTGGGTTTCTGTACAGCACTTTGAGATATCAGCTGATGTACGAAGGGCTATATAAATAAATTTGATTTGATTTGATTTGGAGCCCCAGACCGAGGGTGATTGACCGTCATCTTGAATTTCTTCAATTTCTAATAATTGCAGCAACAGTTGCTGCCTTCTCACCAAGCTGCTTGCCTATTGTCCTGTAGCCCATCCAGCCTTGTGCAGGTCTACAATTGTATCTCTCTCTGGTCTTGGCCATTGTGGAGAGGTTGGAGTCTATTTGATTGAGTGTGTGGACAGGTGTCTTTATACAGGTAATGAGTTCAAACAGGTGCAGTTAATACAGGTAATGAGTGGAGAACAGGAGGGCTTCTTAAAGAAAATCTAACAGGTCGGTGAGAGCCAGCATTCTTACTGGTTGGTAGGTGGTCAAATACTTATGTCATGCAATAAAATGCTAATTAATTACTTAAAAATCATACAATGTGATTTTCTGGATTTTGTCTCTCACAGTTGAAGTGTACCTATGATAAACATTACAGACCTCTACATGCTTGTAAGTAGGAAAACCTGTAAAATCGGCAGTGTATCAAATACTTGTTCTCCCCACTATACCCTGGGTACATATTGAAGATGCACATGCTCATCCCCACAATCTTTTCATGTGTCTATTTTCAAAGGATAAAGCTAAGAATATTAACAACTTCATAGTTAAGAACACTTTAACAATATGGAAGAAATGAATCAGATTCTATAAGAACCAATATCACTCCCATAAAATTCAAATCCAAATCCTTGGATAGCTTTTCAGAATTCATCTGTAAATTGGTCCACATGGAAAACTGAATACATTTATTTCCGTTACAGAATTTAAATTTGGACTGAACAATGTCAAAAGTTTCAAATACATGCAACTTAAAAGTTACATATTACAACATTTCAATTTGAAACAATCTTCACATCAGAGCAACCTTGAGGGAATCTTATTTGAGTCATAAAAAGATGTTCATATGATAGGTGAGATATACAAAACCTTGCAGAGATCATATCCAACTGACAATCTCTTAAATATAAACTGTTGGAACCAAGACTTAAAAAGAACTGATGCTGGCACAATATGGAGAGAAAGTTGGAGTAGAA
>NW_022263022.1:0-20358 GCF_002021735.2 Oncorhynchus kisutch | reverse complement strand
CCTCCCTCCCTCCCACCCTCCCTCCCTCAATTCTACCTCCCTCCCCCTCCACCCTTCCTAACCCCTTCTCCCTCCCTCCCCCCTTCACCAGTCCCTAACCCTTCTCCCTCCCTACCCCCCTCCACCCGTCCCTAAACCCTGCTACATCCTCCCCCTCCAACCTTCCCTAACCCTCCTCTCCCTCCCTCCCCCTCCCCTCCCACCATCCATCCCTCCACCCGTCCTAAACCCTTCTCCCTCCCTCCCTAACCCTTTCCCTCCCTCACCCCTCCTCAACAGGTCCCTTACTACCCCTTCTCCCTCCCTCCTTCCCCCCTCCACCCGTCACTTAACCCCTTATCCCTCTTCCACCCTACAACCAGTCCCTAACCCCTTCTCCCTCCCTCCCTCCCCCCTCTCCACCCGTCCCTAACCATTCTCCCTCCTGCCCCCCTCCACCGTCCCTAAACCATTTCTCCCTCCCCTACCCCTCCATCCCTCCAACCGTCCCTAACCCCTTATACTCCCTAACAACCCCTTCTCCCTCCCTCTTTTCTCGGTGTGTACCGTATCCCCTCCCCAGTCACCCCCTCAACCCTTTTCCTGCCCCTCCCCTCGCCTCTATCCGTAAACACAGTATACACTAATTTAACCCCATCTCTCTCCTCTATCTGTGAGAAGGTCTGGTGCAGGTTGAGGTGATGTGTGTGATCTCTAGCCAGGACCATTCCTTTCCCAGGCAGACCAGGCAGGGGGTTGCTGGGCAGGCATGTCTGACTTAGATCTGAGACCTGCTATCCTCCCTCTCTCTCTCTCTCTCTCTCTCTCTCTCTCTCTCTCTCACCTCTCCCGCCCCCCCCTCTCTCTCGCCTCCCATCTCCCACCTCTCTTCCACCCCTCTCTCTCTTCCTCTCCTTTAAAAGAGGCAGTGGAGGAGGATGGAAGGATGGAGGGATGACAACACCAGGGGAATGCTGACAGACCGGCGGTTAGAACACTGTATCCCAGCTTATTAACACTCAATACCAAACAGCCTCCACCATAACTCCTAGGGTAACCTCTCCCTCACACACCAAGCCAGGGGGACAGATTTATTCTCCCTCAGCTTCAGGTTAGTGCACTATGGGACCATGGAGATCAATATACTACATTCTGCAGTCATTAACTTGACAGAAGAAAAGGCTCCATCAACACCATTTGCAGCACCAGTGTCAGTGTAACAGCACCACATAGTACTCCACAACGATCTCCACTGTAAATATGCCTCTGTAAGAGCAGGAGTACTGTCTGTCCTTCAACATCATGCAGAGCCCTGGGCCACAGTCTGTTACCTATCAGTTACAGCCAATGGGACGTGGCTGTACAAATATACAGAATTGTGTACAAAACATTAGGAACACCTTCCTAATATTGAAGCGCATCCGCTTTTGCCCTCAGAACAGCCTCAATTGGTCAGGGCATGGACTCTAACAGGTGTCGAAAGCATTCCACAGGGATGCTGGCCCATGTTGACTCCAATGCTTCCAACAGTTGTTTCAAGTTGGCTGGATGTCCTTATGGTGGTGGACCATTCTTGATACACACAGGAAACTGCTGATTGTGAAAAACCCAGCAGCGTTGCAGTTCTTGACACAAACCGGTGTGCCTGGCACCTACTACCATATCCTGTTCAAAGGCACTTAAATGTGTTGTCTTGCCCATTCACCCTCTGAGTGACACACATACACAATCCATGTCTCAATTGTCCCAAGGCTTAAATCCTTATTTAACCCGTCTCCTCCCCGTCATCTACACTGATTGAAGTGTATTTAACAGGTGACATCAATAAGGGATCATAACTTTCACCTGGATTCACCTGATCAGTCTGTGCCATGAAAAGAGCAGGGGTTCCTAATGTTTTGTACAGTGTATATACAGTATACTGCAAATGTGTGTACTATACCATGATAAATAAGGGTTTCAGTCCTAGTCTTTGCTCTTCTGATTTGAGATTGGAGAGGGTTGGTTGATGTATTTGTTATACTGTGTGTTGTGTTTCTGTCTGTTGTTTCTGGGTGGGAGAAAGAGGAACATACTGTTTAATAATCAGGAGGATGTTTAGATTGCAGATGCACATTGGAGGGAACAAACCTAGTCTCCATGTCTTGACTCTCCAAACGCGACCCATGTATCTCTCTCTCTCTTTGTCTCGTTCTCTACCACTCTCTATCCTCTCTCTCTCTCTGTCTCGTTCTCTACCACTCTCTATCCTCTCTCTCTCTCTCTCTCTCTCTCTTTGTCTCGTTCTCTACCACTCTCTATCCTCTCTTTCTCTCTTTGTCTCATTCTCTACCACTCTCTATCCTCTCTCTCTCTCTCTCTTTGTCTTGTTCTCTACCACTCTCTATCCTCTCTTTCTCTCTTTGTCTCGTTCTCTACCACTCTCTATCCTCTCTCTCTCTCTTTGTCTCGTTCTCTACCACTCTCTATCCTCTCTCTATCCTCTCTCTCTCTCTCTCTCTCTCTCTCTCTCTCTCGTCTCGTTCTCTACCACTCTCTATCCTCTCTCTCTCTCTCTCTCTCTCTCTCTCTCTCTCTTGTCTCATTCTCTACCACTCTCTATCCTCTCTCTCCTTGTCTTGTTCTCTACCACTCTCTATCCTCTCTCTATCCTCTCTCTCTCTCTCTCTCTCTCGTCTCGTTCTCTACCACTCTCTATCCTCTCTCTCTCTCTCTCTCTCTTTGTCTCGTTCTCTACCACTCTCTATCTCTCTCTCGTCTCATTCTCTACCACTCTCTATCCTCTCTCTATCCTCTCTCTCTCTCTCTCTCTCTCTCTCTCTCTCTCTCTCTCTGTAACGATTGTCGTCCTCCTCTTCTGAGGAGGAGTAGGAAATATCGGACCAATGCGCAGCGTGGTAAGTGTTCATGTTGTTTATTATAACCAGAACACTGAAACAAAAGTGGAACAAAACACAACAGTTCTGTCAGGTACTCACACAAAACAGAAAACAATCACCCACAACTCAAAATGGGGAAAACAGGCTACCTAAGTATGGCTCTCAATCAGAGACAACAATAGACAGCTGCCTCTGATTGGGAACCATACCAGGCCAAACACATAGAAAAAGAAAACCTTGACCTACAACATAGAATACCCGCCCACATCACACCCTGACCAAACTAAAAATAGAAACATACAAAGCAATCTACGGTCAGGGCGTGACACTCTCTTATCCTCCCCATACCTAGTCCACCTCCACCCCACTCTACCCCCCCCCCCCCCCCCCCGCCTCTGCCTGGGAAACATGGAAGCACAGAGATCCAAAAACACGTGGTTAGCCATAAAACTTCACATGCACTCTCTGTCCCCCCCCCCCCCCCCCCAACACATATCCCCACAAGAGCAGGCATGAGAGGAGACAGTGAGACAGTAAGACAATGAGACGAGAGGAAGAGGCAGAGGGACAACAATTTTTTGTTTTTTTTATTTCACCTTTATTTAACCAGGTAGGCTAGTTGAGAACAAGTTCTCATTTGCAACTGCGACCTGGCCAAGATAAAGCATAGCAGTGTGAGCATACAACAAAGAGTTACACATGGAGTAAACAATTAACAAGTCAATAAATAAATAAACAAAGGGGGGGTCTATATACAATGTGTGCAAAAGGCATGAGGAGGTAGGCAAATAATTACAATTTTGCAGATTAACACTGGAGTGATAAAAGATCAGATGGTCATGTACAGGTAGAGATATTGGTGTGCAGAAGAGCAGAAAAGTAAATAAATAAAAACAGTATGGGGATGAGGTAGGTGAAAAGGGTGGGCTATTTACCAATAGACTATGTACAGCTGCAGCGATCGGTTAGCTGCTCAGATAGCTGATGTTTGAAGTTGGTGAGGGAGATAAAAGTCTCCAACTTCAGCGATTTTTGCAATTCGTTCCAGTCACAGGCAGCAGAGTACTGGAACGAAAGGCGGCCAAATGAGGTGTTGGCTTTAGGGATGATCAGTGAGATACACCTGCTGGAGCGCGTGCTACGGATGGGTGTTGCCATCGTGACCAGTGAGCTGAGATAAGGCGGAGCTTTACCTAGCATAGACTTGTAGATGACCTGGAGCCAGTGGGTCTGGCGACGAATATGTAGCGAGGGCCAGCCGACTAGAGCATACAAGTCGCAGTGGTGGGTGGTATAAGGTGCTTTAGTGACAAAACGGATGGCACTGTGATAGACTGCATCCAGTTTGCTGAGTAGAGTGTTGGAAGCCATTTTGTAGATGACATCGCCGAAGTCGAGGATCGGTAGGATAGTCAGTTTTACTAGGGTAAGCTTGGCGGCTTGAGTGAAGGAGGCTTTGTTGCGGAATAGAAAGCCGACTCTTGATTTGATTTTCGATTGGAGATGTTTGATATGAGTCTGGAAGGAGAGTTTGCAGTCTAGCCAGACACCTAGGTACTTATAGACGTCCACAAACAATCAAGGCTGTCTCTGTGGTGGAGAGAAACTAACAGAGGGACAATAGAGACAATGATAGAGAAAGGAAGAGAGAGAGAGAGAAGTGACTGCAGGCTACCATTCCACCAGGGTCCTGAACAATGACTATCCTGTTGCTCTCTACGGGGCATCACTAGCTTACCCCACTGAAACATTAGACAAGCGTAAACATACCAGGACAATGGTCCTCGGTCTCCACTGTCTCATTCAAAGGTGTCTTTTTGCTCCTGCCGTTGGCTGGGTGTAGAGGAGATATCCCACCTTGCCATGTGTCCTCAGTACCCACTCCATATGTAGCCTATCTGTTTCTGTGTATCGTGTTCCTGAACGTCAAAACCCTGTCTTCTGTGCTACCCAAAGCATTTATGAGATAGAGAATCTCCTCAGATCAGTGACTTGTGATGGGGAACAAGAAATAGAATTCCCTTTTTTCCAGTGTCATTTCAGAGCCTACAAAAATGCACGTCTTCCAGTGTTCTGGGTACATACCATTAAGTTACCAAGACAAATAGTAATCTATCTGATGTCTGCTTCCCTGAGTCATAGATGTACAGTACCTCGGAAAGCATTCAGACCCCTTGACTTTTTCCACATTTTATTCCGTTACAGCCTCATTCTAAAATGGATTAAATCAAGTAAAAATCTTCAACAATCTACACACAATATCCCATAATGATTCAGACCCTTTGCTATGAGACTCCAAATTGAGATCAGGTGCATCCTGTTTCCATTGATCATCTTTGAGATGTTTCCACAACTTGATTGGAGTCCACCTGTGGAAAGGCACACACCTGTCTATATGAGGACACAGTTGACAGTGCATGTCAGAGCAAAAACCAAGCCATGAGGTCAAAGGAATTGTCCGTAGACCTCCGAGACAGGATTGTGTTGAGGCACAGATCTGGGGATGGGTACAAAAACATTTTTGCAGCATTGAAGGTCCCCAAGAACACATTGGCCTCCATCATTCTTAAATGGAAGATGTTTGGAACCACCGAGACTCTTCCTAGAGCTGACCGCCCGGCCAAACTGAGCAATCAGGGGAGAAGGACCTTGGTCAGGGAGGTGACAAAGAACCTGATGGTCACTCTGACAGAGCTCTAGAGTTCCTCTGTGGAGGTGGGGGAACCTTCCAGAAAGACAACCATCTCTGCAGCACTTGACCAATTAGCCCTTTATATTAGAGTGGCCAGACGGAAGCTACTCCTCAGTAAAAGGCACATGACAGCTTGCTTGGAGTTTACCAAAAGGCACCTAAAGACTCTCAGACAATGAGAAACAAGATTCTCTGGTCTGATGAAACCAAGATTAAACTCTATTGGCCTGAATGCCACGCGTCACGCCTGGAGGAAACCTGGCACCAGCCCTACGGTGAAGCATGGTTGTGGCAGCATCATGCTGTGGGGATGTTTTTCAGTGGCAGGGACTGTGAGACTAGGCAGGATCGAGGGGAAGATGAACAGAGAAAAGTACAGAGAGATCCTTGATGAAAACCTGCTCCAGAGCGCTTAGGACCTCAGACTGGGGAGAAGGTTCACCTTCCAACAGGACAACGATCCTAAGCACACAGCCAAGACAATGCAGGAGTGGCTTCGGGACAAGTCTCTGAATGTCCTTGAGTGGCTCAGCCAGAGCCCGGACTTGAAACCAATCAAACATCTCTGGAGAGACCTGAAAATAGCTGTGCAGCAACTCTCCCCTTCCAACCTGACAGGGGATCTGCAGAGAAGAATGGGAGAAACTTCCCCAAATACAGGTGTGCCAAATTTGGAGCGTTATACCCAATAAGAATCGAGGCAGTAATCACTGCCAAAGGTGCTTCAACAAAGTACTGAGTAAAGGGTCTGAATACTTATGTAAATGTGATATTACCATTTTAAAATATATAAATTAGCAAATTGTGTGTAGATTGATGACGGGAAAAACTATTGAATCAATTTTAGATTAAGGCTGTAACATAACAAAATGTGGAAAAATTCAAGGGGTCTGAATACCTTCCGAAGGCACTGTGTGCCTATAGATAGTTGCTTCTAATGGGATTCTGCTTGAGGTCATTCTACTTTAATCTGGATATATATGTGACGTTTTTGTTCCACTCAGTCAGTTGAACAGTAAGACTAAAATTGAAGAGTCCTCTGCATGTCGGTCTGAAATAATAAGCCTAAACCCTAAACTGTTTTGATTGATACCTTTCTGCTCCTCTGGCCCTAGCAGCCGTCATTCATGAGGGGTGTGTTTGTGTGTGTGTGTGTGTGTATGTGTGTATTTATGTATGTGTGTGGTGAGTGTGTTACATCAGAAGACCGGAGCGTAAGTACCTAGTCATGTGATTGGTCACATGCCAGGGTTCTGTTACCACAGCGGCGCCTGGCAGTGGTCCAGACCAGGCCCGGGGTCCTGACCACAGTCCCACGGTCGTCTAGGGAGATGCCTGAGTGGAGCGCTGATCTGCAGACTCAGAGCACAACTCAGGCAGACACAAAATGACGGGGTTCAGGAGCCAAATTGGGGGACTCGCTCCCTCACATCCGTCTGAGGCGCGGTGGGGAATGGAGGAGGGAGGAGGGAGTTGGTTGGGGAGAGAAGGTGGTTGAGGATGGTGATGACAGACAGTGAGCAGAACTGTGTCTCACTACTGGGCTGGGCTGTGTGCAACTGTGTTGTGCTTTGTAATGTTGTGCTTTCTAATATTGTGTTGAACTATGCGATGTGCTTTCTCTACTGTCCTGTATGGACCACCTGATGAAGACCTTCACTGTTGAAACAATGTTTGTCTGAGATTCCCTATAAAAACGACACTTCGATACAGCTACGATTGGAATGTATTTTTTTGTAGCAGATTATGAGAATTTACGCAGCAGGTCAGGAAAATTAACATAGCAGGTTAGGAGAATTAGGTTAAGGTTAGGAAAAGGGTTAGCAAAAATGCTCTCCTAACCTGCTACGGAAAGTCACTTCCGGTCATAGCTGTATTGAAGTGGCGTGTTTTTAGGCAGCCCCGTTTGTCTCTATGACGACAATACAATTTCTGTATTGATACAATACAATTTCTGTATCTCGAGGCCTCACTTCCTGTTTAGTACTGTTGTCGCGCCAACAGTCTTTGATCTCTCCTGTGACAGGCAACACAAGTAGCAGATTAACAGATGCTAGGTATCTGTGGAGGAATAACAACAGAGCGAGAGAGAGAGAGAGAGAGATGGACAGTCCGGGCTCAGGAGACAGAGAGATATCAGATAGGCACACAGGCTGGCCAAGTAATTATGGATGTGTATTGGTAAGAAACACCCAGTGCTCCAGTGATAATGATCACTGTCACTATTCATTCCCATGGACAGGGAATCAAGCACAGTATGGGAGAATGTAAGGGAAGAATTTAAATGCAAACAAATGTGTTGATTAGATGGATGATGATAAGAGGAGGATGAGGCGGAGATGGACGAGGAAGTGATGGAGGAAGAGGAGGATGAGGAAGAAGTGGAGATGGAAAAGGAGGAGGAGGAAGAGATGGAGGCGAAGGAGGAGGAGGAAGAGGAGATGGAGGAAGAAGCGATGGAGGAGGATGAGGTAGAGACGGAGGAGATGGAGGATGAAGAAGAGGAGATGGAAGAGGAGGATGATGATCTGGTGATATGACCTTCTGATTGAACAGATTTGGGTGTTGGGTTAAGGAATGAAGCATGCATGTCCTATACTTGAAAGAACAACACAATCACACCAACTGTCCTCCAATGTGCTCCATGAAACTTCCCACAGCAGGTTTCAATGATTCAATATGCCAGCTGCCCTCCATATTGAATAGCTACCGTATTCCACAGTAACCAGGGTTTTGAAAAGCAATTTGGAGGTTACCTAGTTTAGTCCAGGCTTTTTAAAAACTGACCCTATCCAAAATAGCCTTTCATACAAAGAGCAGTTCACTGAGTCTTGACTCCATAGAGCCTCTCTGAATACAGCAGCTTGCCTGTGAAGACAGAAAAAGACCTTCAAGTGTATTAAGTGACCTTTGCGGATGAAAGCTGTGAAAATGGTATTTGAACAATATTGTGATGCCCTTTCAATATGAAAGGCGGCGGTATAAGGGATGCTCTCAGCCAATGAATGCATAGGAAGAAGGAGAACGGCGTGTGTGTTGAGGAAGTGGTGATCATCCTCTAGTAATACAAGCCTACCATCCTAGCTGATGGGTATGTCAGATGTGCAGTGTGATGACAATCATCATGGCCCAATCTAAAGTGTTTAGAGAAAATAAATCAGTCAGAAATCATATCCCCACAATCCACTCATTAAAATACTAATTGTATTAATGTAAGAAATACACACACACACACACACACACAGAGAGAAGGGCTATAGTGGTCAAATTAGAGCGGTGTATTCATTTCCAGCAGGGAGCATATTAAAAGCTGATAATAGGAACACATATGACAGATTTCTCTCTGGGTCCTGAGAGCTCCAGCAGCCCACCACAGCAGTGTGTGAGCTCAGGGGTACTCAACCTAATCCTCCAGTTATCTCCAGGAGGTCCCTCCTGCTTGCCCAGGACCCCCCACACCTCCCTGGGTAGAGGTAGAACTAGGAAAGGAAACGTGTGGACAAATGTCATTCAAAGATGTACATCCACAAGCCATCGTCTTCATGTTGACATGCCAAACTAGTGCTGGGCGATCAGTACTTTGTGAGGTCGGTTTGATAATTTTTTAATTATCAGAGTTTTCATTATTTTTCTAAAGATTAAATGCACTATTCATTGTGGGTTGAAGGATGTACCATAGAATAAAACAATGAATAAAATAAAGTCCCATGATGGCAGTGACTGACAATTACTTATTAACCACAAGTTATTCACATTTTCTTTTCAAATATGTTGTTTTATTTGAAGACTATTTAGTTCCAAGTCGTCTCATCTCTATAGAGCTGCTGCCTATACTGTCTGGCAAAATGACTGTTTTAGTAGTTCTTAGTATTTTCAGGTAGCGCATCGAAGCAAGTACTCCATGTATCCCTCGATCACGCATTCTTCAGTCTGTTATGCAGCAGGCGTAAAAGAGACAGACCAGACAAGTAGGCACGCACTGGATTATGGTCATTGTAGTTAATCATCACGTTTTCTGTGCAAAACTATGTAGAACACTGGCCTGCTGGAATCTACAACTCCCCACTACATCACACAGTTCAGACATGAACTGATTTATCTCTAGAGAATCTGCAGGGAAATATGAACAATGAGCTCATAGAAAAAACTACATTCAATAAAAATGATTGAACCAACTTTGGTCAATTAGTTGTTTAAATACCAAAAATAACCAATATTTCTGTTAATCGGTCAGCACTAACACCTTTTGGGGATTTCAGGTCAAAACCACACACACACACACACACACACACCACGTCCCCAGTTTGTTACACAAGTCTGAACACACACACGATCCCATACACACTTGTAAAAAAGCAGAGTAGAGCATTCTCATTTCATTTGAAAAATATAACATTTTAATAAAGGCTACATCTCTTTATAATAATAATGACATTAATTAAAGTACCGAGGCATCTTTCCAATGGAGCTCTACAGAATAGAATGCATCATTTACAGTTTTAATACAAGTGGAACTAAAACACAAAAGCCATGAAAAATAGAAAACAAACGTGATTACAAGGAGATGGTAAAAAGGCATAGTAATAAAATCTCTTTTGAACATAAGCCCCTTGTGAAAACCAAGGGAGTATAATACCCCGATAACAGGGTAGTAACATGGTAAAGGGACCCATGTAGGCACAGCTACTGTACTCAGTTAAACACTACGGCTTCCTCTCAAACGCCACCCTATTCCCTATGGAGTGCACTACTCTTGCCCTGGTCATAGGGAATAGGGTTCCATTTGAGACGCAGCATCGTAGTGTGTGTTAGCATCATAACCTCTTCCTGTGTCAAGGGTCAACAAGACACACAGGAGAGACTGGTCAATTCAACACAATCAGAGGTGTAAGTACCACTAACATTTGTGGGCGGACAAAAACATTTTTTGGGAGGGGGGGGGGGGCTAGTCTCCCAAAGGCAGACATACTCATTAGGACACGTATCAGAACTGGTTTTGCTAAACAAAATGACAATGTGCGTTTCTTATCGGACAGATCCAGGAAAGGTAGTCCCTCCCCGTTTGTCAGTTTCCTTCCTTTCGGCCTAATGAATACACCACTAGATCTGTCGTTCTGCTCACAAGCCTGGACATCAAGGAATGAGGGGTGGCTATACACAAAACAACTGTTGAGCTTGGCTGGTATAGATTCATTTGGTGGACTTGTCTTTAACAGGTGTAAATCTGTGTTAGCATGTTTCTGCAATTTGGGGTAGTTTGGTGCTCTGGGCCAGTTTAGGGCCAGTTCGGGGGTAGTTTGGTGCTCTGGGCCAGTTTAGGGCCAGTTCGGGGGTAGTGTTGTCCTAAGTGTGGGCTCGTTCCCTGTGCAAAGCCTGGGCAACAAAACAAAGGCACTGAGAGATGAGACTACAGGGCTGTGGTACCTGCGCTATACCACACTGTGAAGTTAGGGCAGGAAGTCACTGATCAGAACAGAAAACACTGCCACAGGATTAGTTGACAAGGCAGGAAAGTGGAGGGTGGAAAACTAAATACTTTGCATTTGAAATATTGGAGATGACATCTCCCAATTCTCCAAGCAGCTTGTCCATCCACAGGACTATGGGGAGAGGAGTGACATTTCAATAAATTATTTATAAACTCTTTACATTTATCAAAAAAATCATTATATGTCTATCTGCATATACATCTAGGGTTGTTGGTAGAGGCAGGCTCAGATAGGGCACCAGTCCCAACTTTCACCTCTCAACCTTTCACCTCTAGCAGTCTCTCAGGTATCAGAGGTCCCCGCCTACTCCCTCAGACAGTGGTCATTCAATTCACGTATAGTTTCTGGAATCCAACACCCGTATCCAAACCCAACCCACAGTCCACCATTTTCTCCTCTCATCTCCAAGACGAGATGTTGTTAAATTGTCCTGTAAAGTCAACTGTTGATGGCTACTCCTCTACTCCTCGACTCCACTACTCCTCGACTCCACTACCCCTCGACTCCACTACCCCTCGACTCCACTCTCCATCCTTCATTGGCCAAGCTTCTTCAACAGAATCTCCAGTCCTCAGTCCTTAGCTATAAGACTGTCTGGTGGAACAGGGGGGTGGTGTCCATGGAGAGTTTCTGTTATACATTCCTCTGGTACTTCTGGAAGGGCATCAGTCCATCCTCTCCACCTTGCCCAGGATCTTCCCCTGGTACCTGGGCAGAACAGAGCTGTCATCCAACACCTCCTCGAACACAGCTCCACACTTAAACTCATCACTGGCCCTCTTGAAGTAGTACCTGTAACCCAGGAGGGGAGAGAGGGGGTTAGTGACAACATGTCAATCATCTGTACAGTACAGCCAACACAACCAGACCAGACCTGGATTACATGGAACAGTACTCTATCCAACACATACGTGGAACAGTACTCTATCCAACACATACGTGGAACAGTACTATTGAACAGTACTCTATCCAACACATACGTGGAACAGTACTCTATCCAACACATACGTGGAACAGTACTCTATCCAACACATACGTGGAACAGTACTATTGAACAGTACTCTATCCAACACATACGTGGAACAGTACTATTGAACAGTACTCTATCCAACACATACGTGGAACAGTACTATTGAACAGTACTCTATCCAACACATACGTGGAACAGTAAAATATCCAACACATACATGGAACAGCACTATTGAACAGTACTATATCCAACACATACGTGGAACAGCACTATTGAACAGTATGCTATCCAACACATACGTGGAACAGTACTATTGAACAGTACTATATCCAACACATACGTGGAACAGTACTATTGAACAGTACTATTGAACAGTACTCTATCCAACACATACGTGGAACAGGACTATTGAACAGTACTATATCCAACACATACGTGGAACAGCACTATTGAACAGTACTATATCCAACACATACATGGAACAGCACTATTGAACAGTATGCTATCCAACACATACGTGGAACAGTACTATTGAACAGTACTCTATCCAACACATACGTGGAACAGTACTATTGAACAGTACTATATCCAACACATACGTGGAACAGTACTCTATCCAACACATACGTGGAACAGTACTATTGAACAGTACTCTATCCAACACATACGTGGAACAGTACTATTGAACAGTACTATATCCAACACATACGTGGAACAGTACTCTATCCAACACATACGTGGAACAGTACTATTGAACAGTACTCTACCCAACACATACGTGGAACAGCACTATTGAACAGTACTCTATCCAACACATACGTGGAACAGTACTATTGAACAGTACTCTATCCAACACATACGTGGAACAGTACTCTATCCAACACATACGTGGAACAGTACTATTGAACAGTACTATATCCAACACATACGTGGAACAGTACTCTATCCAACACATACGTGGAACAGTACTATTGAACAGTACTCTATCCAACACATACGTGGAACAGTACTATTGAACAGTACTATATCCAACACATACGTGGAACAGTACTCTATCCAACACATACGTGGAACAGTACTATTGAACAGTACTCTACCCAACACATACGTGGAACAGCACTATTGAACAGTACTCTATCCAACACATACGTGGAACAGTACTATTGAACAGTACTCTATCCAACACATACGTGGAACAGTACTCTATCCAACACATACGTGGAACAGTACTATTGAACAGTACTATATCCAACACATACATGGAACAGCACTATTGAACAGTATGCTATCCAACACATACGTGGAACAGTACTATTGAACAGTACTCTATCCAACACATACGTGGAACAGTACTATTGAACAGTACTCTATCCAACACATACGTGGAACAGTACTATTGAACAGTACTCTATCCAACACATACGTGGAACAGTACTATTGAACAGTACTCTATCCAACACATACGTGGAACAGTACTATTGAACAGTACTCTATCCAACACATACGTGGAACAGTACTCTATCCAACACATACGTGGAACAGTAATATATCCAACACATACGTGGAACAGCACTATTGAACAGTACTCTATCCAACACATACATGGAACAGCACTATTGAACAGTATGCTATCCAACACATACGTGGAACAGTACTATTGAACAGTACTCTATCCAACACATACGTGGAACAGTACTATTGAACAGTACTCTATCCAACACATACGTGGAACAGTACTATTGAACAGTACTCTATCCAACACATACGTGGAACAGTACTATTGAACAGTACTCTATCCAACACATACGTGGAACAGTACTATTGAACAGTACTATATCCAACACATACGTGGAACAGTACTCTATCCAACACATACGTGGAACAGTACTATTGAACAGTACTCTACCCAACACATACGTGGAACAGCACTATTGAACAGTACTCTATCCAACACATACGTGGAACAGTACTATTGAACAGTACTCTATCCAACACATACGTGGAACAGTACTATTGAACAGTACTATATCCAACACATACGTGGAACAGGACTATTGAACAGTACTCTATCCAACACATACATATATTCAGCAAGCTACACAATGAAGATAATGTCATGTGGATGATCTGGTTTAACCTCAGGTTGTGTGTGTGTGTGCGCGCCGTGTGTCTCTTTAACTTCATTAAGCCCTACTCCCCTACCCCAGATAAAGGAGCCATTGTGCAAGGGGCCAGAGAAGACTGCCACTGAGGTCAGAGGTCAAGAGCTAGCCTCCCCCAGCCCTTTGGACTCTTGAGGGGAGGAGAGACAAACTCCTGTGATCTACAATGCACCAACAACACTTCACACTCAACTAACCGTCAGACTGAACCAATGGCTTCTGTATTATAGGGGTGGTCTTTGATAGTCTCGGGTTCTACAAGGGCTTATTGGATATAAGAGGGTCTGGTCTGGACCAATTCAAAATCCACCCGTTTCCTCTCATCAGTCCTGCCCTGGTAGTGAGCTACTCCGGCTCCTGACTAACTGGTTATCATTAGGCCCTCAGTGAAAGGACCCTTCATATAAAGAAGGCTCAGATTTTGGGTGCCTGCAAGTCTGCCTGTTATAAACCCTGACACACACATATTTTCTCCTAGTCACTGCCTTTCCCTCTGTGAGAGGTATATAGGACGCAGTAGAAGGGTCCCGGTAGGCAGCCAGGGAGGGGGCGGGGTCATCTAATCTAAGCAGCCAACCACCTGAGGGGGGACCTCTTCCTGTCAGCCATGATGACTACACTGGCCCTGTTAATGACCCCCTTTACCCCCCAAAACTACCTCCCTTCTTTTTAGAGGAAGAGGAACCAGCGGGGGAGGAAGGGTAAGTGCTCTATACCTTAGCCATTCACTCTGTAATGGAAAAAGGCCTCATTTTGCCCATGTGTGGGGTGGTGCACGGCGTGCGCCTTGGAATTCCTAAAGCTTGTGTTTTACGAGAGAGCTGACAAAGTCATACAAACAATGCTCGTAAAAATGAGGAAAAACTTTTTTTTTAAACAAAAAAAGTATTCTCAAACACACACAAAGGGTGTTCACTAATAAAAACCAGTCTCCATTTGAAACACAGGAAGAGTTCACTAAACGGGGTGCAACAGGGTCTCACACAGCTTCCATTAAATCAGAACAACAATACTCTGACTGGGGAAATAATCATTGTTCTCTGGCGAGACAAGTATGAACTGGGTAAATAAGAGGACATGAAAGAGGAACTAAGACACGCTAGATAATTGGAGCCTTATTTCTGAGAAGGGGCTCTATCCTTCTCCCAAAAACTTCAAAGGAGCACGGATCTTATTTGCTCAAAGAGGGAATGAGAGAGAGAGAGAGAAATAACTATTTCCATTGGAACATGTTTTATGTGGCAGAATTTTCAGTGTGCAACATCTGGCAGCAATATTGTCTGGCAGGGCCGGGCCGTACTGTTCTTTGTTGAACACAAGCCATGTTCAAATGACCCAACGCCCCCCCCCCCCCCCCCTGCTACTGCTATTAAAGCCATAAGCTTTGAATCCCCCTATCCTCCCCTCTAACAACGTGAATGGTTAGAGAGAAAGACAAGACAATCAACTACATAGACAAGAGAGAGGATGTCCACTATGCAGCCCTGCTTCTCACGCCTTAGACCCTAGGTTCTTGTGACCGGACCAGGAAAAGTGTTCCCTTGCTCCATGGCCTAGAGTGTTCCCTTGCTCCATGGCCTAGAGTGTTCCCTTGCTCCATGGCCTAGAGTGTTCCCTTGCTCCATGGCCTAGAGTGTTCCCTTGCTCCATGGCCTAGAGTGTTCCCTTGCTCCATGGCCTAGAGTGTTCCCTTGCTCCATGGCCTAAAAGAGAAACTGTGTGTGATGCATTCCCATCATATCCCTACAAACCATCTGTACTAGTTATGAACCAATGCTTGACTCTTGATACCATTCTTGTACTCCAGATCACAATGGAACAGAGTTCTCATCTAAAGTGCTTTGGACACACCTCTAATAGTGAACAGGAACTGTAGTATCCCAAACAAGCATGTCCTTCATTTAACAACGCGCCATTCAAACAAACCAAGCCTGAAATATGACTAATACATTTCTCAGAAAATGATGCTGACGTGTAAACCCAAACTACAGTGTGTGTTATTCTATGTGTTACTTTAACGTGCACTTCAACGTGCGCATCCTTAAAGCAGGCTGCCTGATAGCATCAGTGAGGAATTTGCACGGCTGGCCGTTTGTGTGAGTCTTTGTTGGTTGAAATGAAAGGGGCCGGGTTCAAAGGCGTGCGTATTAAGTGTGCCTCGCCATGGAAATCAATACCAGATGGGACCCAAAACACTCCTCACTTCAAATTCTCTCCCTCCCTCTTTCCTGCAACCCCCCCCCCCCCATCCCCCCCACCAGTCTCTCATTCTCTCATTCTCTCCTCTTCCTTCGTTTTAACCACAAACACAGGCATATGAAGTCAATACTCCAACTCATGTGAGCATTCAGCCCAACAGAATAGAGTCGAGAGAGTTAGAGGCGGGTAGCCTAGTGGATAGAGTCTGGTAGCCTAGTGGTTAGAGTCTGGTAGCCTACTGGTTAGAGGCGGGTAGCCTAGTGGTTAGAGGCGGGTAGCCTAGTGGTTAGAGGCGGGTAGCCTAGTGGTTAGAGGCGGGTAGCCTAGTGGTTAGAGGCGGGTAGCCTAGTGGTTAGAGGCGGGTAGCCTAGTGGATAGAGTCTGGTAGCCTAGTGGATAGAGGCGGGTAGCCTAGTGGTTAGAGGCGGGTAGCCTAGTGGTTAGAGGCGGGTAGCCTAGTGGTTAGAGGCGGGTAGCCTAGTGGTTAGAGGCGGGTAGCCTAGTGGTTAGAGGCGGGTAGCCTAGTGGTTAGAGGCGGGTAGCCTAGTGGATAGAGTCTGGTAGCCTAGTGGATAGAGTCTGGTAGCCTAGTGGATAGAGTCTGGTAGCCTAGTGGATAGAGTCGGGTAGCCTAGTGGATAGAGTCGGGTAGCCTAGTGGATAGAGTCGGGTAGCCTAGTGGATAGAGGCGGGTAGCCTAGTGGTTAGAGGCGGGTAGCCTAGTGGTTAGAGGCGGGTAGCCTAGTGGTTAGAGGCGGGTAGCCTACTGGTTAGAGGCGGGTAGCCTACTGGTTAGAGGCGGGTAGCCTACTGGTTAGAGGCAGGTAGCCTACTGGTTAGAGGCAGGTAGCCTAGTGGTTAGAGCATTGGGCCAGAAACTGAAAGGTTGCTGGATTGAATCCCTAAGCTGACAAGGTAAATATCTGTTGTTCTGCCCCTGAACAGGCAGTTAACCCACTGTTCCTAGGCCGTCATTGTAAATAAGAATTTGTTCTTAACTGACTTGCCTAGTTAAATAAAGATTAAATACCAGCTGGGGAGGAGATCTGTGAAACTAATGGAGCTATGAAGACACTTTGTGGGTGGCTGTTTTTCTAGTGTGTGTTCTTACCAAGATGATCATAACAGTGACCTAGTGTGTGAGAATGTCAGACTGTGTATGCATGAGTCTCCCTTCTCCATACCTGTAGTGTCCCTTCTTGCGGAGCTGTTCTTTAAAGTGTCCCAGTGTGAGGCTGTGTGTCTTCATCCGCCTACGGTAGGGGATCTCCTCACCACAGAAGAAGTAGGTTACCTCTGTCTCACTCCCCATGGCTGGAGCAACATGGCAGCCTGTCGTCACCTGCAGCACCCTGTTGGTGTCTCTCAGTCTGAGGGGGAGAGGAGAGGTGTGAACACAGACCTTTACTTTCCCCTATAGAACACTATTATTAACAAGCTCGCTTGGTGGGTCGTAGCCATTGCTACACAGAAAGAGAGAAAGGGGACCAGGGCAGGAGTAAAGGCTGGTATATGATCTAGAAAAGACTGATGGTTGACTAGAGAGTAGATAACATCTGTCTAGAGAGAGGAGACAGGGGTGTGTGTGTTCTCTGCTCCCCTTCAGCCATGTCCAAGACTCTGTAGTGTTACTTCAGAAGGAGGGAGGTTAACTAGGGCCTGTTCTGTTCTACAACTGCTCTCTGAAGGTCAGACAATTCAGCACCATGAAAGACGGCTCTGCAGTCAGGGCGAAAGGACTACAACACACACACACACACCACAGAAAGATCAGGGAAAGAAAGAAAAAAAAACTGACAAGGTTGGCCTCTTGCAAATGGAACTTCACGTGTGTGTGAATGCATATCTTCCTCCTCCACATATGTAATATCATGTTAGTGAACAGAGGAGGAGGAGGAGGAGAGAGAGATGAGGAGGAGGAAGATGAGCAGAGAGATGAGAGGCGTACTCTTCTGTTTGGAGAGAAGCAGCAGGACCGGAGCCGGGACCGGGGGTGAGGGGGGACAGCACTGGACAGGGCCCACTCTGGACAGGCATAGGGTGGCACTTCTCTCTCTGGAGGCTGGATGTAGAGTGTCTGGTGGGGAGAACAGAATAGACCAACGTTATTACAGTACAATGTGGTAGTCCAGTCTCCGGCATCACACTATCTAACCGCAGACAGGTTTCAACAGCAGGAATCACAACGGTATAGTAAAACAACTGATCAATGCATGAGAGTGTGGATATGTACTCCACTGTCTACAGGGAAAACAACAGCCAACGGTTTAGTATCAACCTCTGTCTGGGTCGGCGTGCGGCTCCTACCTCTGTTTGGGGGGTTTGGAGACGGAGGCCTCCTCTAGTCTGCGACAGGCCTCCTCCAGCTGGGACAGGGTGTTGGGCGGGGGCAGGGGGGGCATGGCCGGGTCCTGGATGAAGGGATGGGCGGGCTGGTGGGCACGGAGATGGGCGCTGGCACCTCCGCCGCCCCACGTGTGTGTCTGGTTGGACGCCGCTCCACCGCCATACGCCTTCTTAGTGCTCTGGGTACTGTTGGACGAAGATAAAAACAGCCAATCAGCATGGAGAATGGAAGGAAGCGGGAGGAGTCAATTGTGGGGAATGTTGGGAAATGTACTTTGCAAGCATGTAAAATGACTATGGGATGCAATTGTGAAACAAAATGATGAAAATTGTGTTTAAATGTACTGAGAGGACTACAATAAATAAGTTGCAATGAAAGGAAAACAAGTGAAGGGAAATGTAGCTCTGAGGCATTGGGAGAGGACTACGACAGGAAGTGGAGAGGCTAGACTGCCCTACCTGTGGGGTTTGTGGTGCTTGCCCTGCCGGTCACTCTCCAGGATCCACTGCCACACGTTCTGGGAGCGGTCTGTGCTGTCGCTGGGTCGCTGGAGGGGCACGACCTCACCCCCCTCTGCTGCCCCCTCCTCAGCCCCCGACCGACAACCCCCTCGGGAAAGGGAACCGGAGCGCCCCATATTGGACTCTGCGGGACTGCTGCCACAGGACACCATCTCCCTGCCCAGGCTGCGACTGCGTGGGTAAGGGGGACCCCCCTCCGCCCTCCAGACCGCACCGGACACAGACACAACACCCTCTGGGCTGCCTCTCTCTCCATCTGCTCCTTGCTCTTGGAACCGGCGTGGTGGTGGATGTAGTGGTGGTGGATGTGCTTGGTGCTGCTGCTGGGCCTGCCCAGGGAGAGGGCCCTTCCTGGGGTGAAACCTACTGAGAAGCCCCCTAAGCTGGAGGAGCCACTGGGGCTGGAGGCCCCGGGTGAGACCAGGGGCTTGAGACCGGGGCCTCCCCGGGAAAGAGTCCTGTGCTCTGGAGAGCGGGAGCGGGGTGAATGGCGGGCCACGGTGGAGGGGGGACTGGCAGCCAGGGGTCTTTAGGACACGGGACAGGTGGTCGTCCAGAATGGCCTGGGGGTCCTCGTCGTTGGAGCCGGTGGGCTGGAGGGACAGGGGGTGGGGGGAGAGCAGGGGGGCACTACTGCCGGGCACCTCAGCCTCGTCCCTCTCCTCCTCCTACACACAGCCAGAACAGAACGGTTAAGTCAGGACAGATCTCAATGACAAACATACCCACATGGGCAGGAAAGAAGAACAGTATTGAATGACACAATCAAGGAAACCATTAGACCATTGCCATAGACCTCTGAGATAAGGATTCCCACATCTAGAAATCCAACTACTAGTTAATTCACACCTCTTGCATCTGCTGCAGCCTCTCCTCCAGGGAACTCATGGTCTCCTGTTCTCTTTTCAGACGCTCCAGACGAGAGATGAGCTGAGACGCAAACGCTGCCGGCTCTACCGGAGTCATCTCCTTAGGACATCTCTGTGTCCGCTATGGAGAGAGAGAAAGGGATGGCGAGAGAGAGAGAGGGATGGAGAGAGGGATGGAGAGAGAGAGAGAGGGATGGAGAGAGAGAGAGAGAGAGAGGGGGGGGGAGAGGGATGGAGAGAGAGAGAGAGAG
>NW_022263021.1:0-93557 GCF_002021735.2 Oncorhynchus kisutch | reverse complement strand
TGCATGCTGATAGACTAAACCAATAAGTCAGTGTCTAGGTAAAAACTGATAGGGCTTTTCACATGTAAATAGACTGTCCCCTGGTCAACACTACACTAGTACTGGGGAAACTGGGATCAACACTGTCCCCTGGTCAACACTACACTAGTACTGGGGGAAACTGGGATCAACACTGTCCCCTGGTCAACACTACACTAGTACTGGGGGAACTGGGATCAACACTGTCCCCTGGTCAACACTACACTAGTACTGGGGGGAAACTGGGATCAACACTTCCCCTGGTCACACTACACTAGTACTGGGGAAACGGGATCGGGGAACATGTCCCCTGGTCAACACTACACTAGTACTGGGGAACTGGGAAAACCACTGTCCCCTGGTCAACACTACACTAGTACTGGGGGAAACTGGGCTCACACTGTCCCCTGGTCAACACTACACTAGTACTGGGGGAAACTGGGATCAACACTGTCCCCTGGTCACACTACACTAGTACTGGGGAAACTGGGATCAACACTGTCCCCTGGTCAACACTACACTAGTACTGGGGGAACTGGGATCACACTGTCCCTGGTCTGTCCCCTAGTCAACACTACACTAGTACTGGGGAAACTGAGCTCAACACTGTCCCCTGGTCTGTCCCCTGGTCAACACTACACTAGTACTGGGGGAAACTGGGATCAACACTGTCCTCTGGTCACCACTACACTAGTACTGGGGAACTGGGGTGGATCAACACTGTCCCCTGGTCAACACTACACTAGTACTGGGGGGAACTGGGCTCAACACTGTCCCCTGTCAACACTACACTAGTACTGGGGAAACTGGGATCAACACTGTCCCCTGGTCAACACTACACTAGTACTGGGGGAAACTGGGATCAACACTGTCCCCTGGTCTGTCCCCTGGTCAACACTACACTAGTACTGGGGAACTGGGATCAACACTGTCCCCTGGTCAAACTACTACACTATACTGGGGGAACTGGGATCAACACTGTCCCCTGTCAACACTACACTAGTACTGGGGGGAAACTGGGATCAACACTGTCCCCTGGTCAACACTACACTAGTACTGGGGGAAACTGGGATCAACACTGTCCCCTGGTCAACACTACACTAGTACTGGGGAACTGGGATCAACACTGTCCCCTGGTCAACACTACACTAGTACTGGGGGAACTGGGATCAACACTGTCCCCTGGTCTGTCCCCTGGTCACACTACACTAGTACTGGGGAAACTGGATCAACACTGTCCCCTGGTCTGTCCCCTGGTCAACACTACACTAGTACTGGGGGAAACTGGGATCACACTGTCCCCTGGTCAACACTACACTAGTACTGGGGGAAACTGGGATCAACACTGTCCCCTGGTCAACACTACACTAGTACTGGGGGATACTGGGATCAACACTGTCCCTGGTCAACACTACACTAGTACTGGGGGAAACTGGGATCAACACTGTCCCCTGGTCAACACTACACTAGTACTGGGGGAAACTGGGATCAACACTGTCCCCTGGTCAATACTACACTAGTACTTGGGAAACTGGGATCAACACTGTCCCCTGTCAACACTACACTAGTACTGGGGGAAACTGGGATCAACACTGTCCTGGTCAACACTACACTAGTACTGGGGGAACTGGGATCAACACTGTCCCCTGGTCAACACTACACTAGTACTGGGGGAAACTGGGATCAACACTGTCCCCTGGTCTGGTGTTGTAATAGACAGTATGTGAGACACCATGATTCTAATGAGTAATGGTTAGACAACAACACACTGGGACACTTCTAGAGATAACTAACACTAGCTTAAGTAGATCAGATTCACAGAGGTTTGTTAAAGCATATTTCTGAATCAAATATCAGTCAGTAAAGTTGGTATAATACATGGTCTGGAAGAGGGGGAACAATATGATGGAGAGAATATGAGAGGAGAGAGAGAAAACAGATGGAGAGAACATGGTGGAAAGAGGGAAGAGGGAGGATACGCTTTCAGAGGAGAGGACAAAATGGGGGCGTAATGGAGGAAGCACAGGGAGAGAGGAGAGAGAGTGAGCAGAGAGAAAGAGAGCAGAGAGAGAGAGCTAGAACAGATGATTGCATGGAATGAAAGAGGGATTGAGGGGGGAGGGAAGGGAGGAGATAAAGAGAACAGGGGAGGGAGGGAGTGAAATGGTGGAGTGAGGGAGAAGGAAAATAAGAGGCAGCAGCAGTGGGGGAAGGGAGAATAGTAGAGAGAGAAAGAGAGAAAGAGAGGAGATGGGGGCAGGGAGCAATGTGAGAGAGAAAGAGAACGGGAGGGGCAGGGTGCAACGTGAGAGGGAGGGAGGGAATGCAGAGAGAGAGAGAGAGAGAGAGAGGAGGAGAGAGAGAGAGAGAGAGAGAGAGAGAGAGAGAGAGAGAGAGAGAGAGAGAGAGAGGGAGAATGCGGAGGAGGGAGGGAGGGAGGGAGGGAGGGAGGGAGGGAGGGAGGGAGGGAGGGAGGGAGGGAGGGAGGGAGGGAGGGAGGGAGGGAGGGAGGGAGGGCGCAATAGAGAGCGGAAGGAGGGAGGGAGGAGGAAGGGAGTGAGTGAGTGAGTGAGTGAGTGAGATGGAAACCGAGAGCAAAGAGAGAGGAAAACAAGAGCGAGAGAGGCAGAGACAGAGAGAGTGGGGGAGAATGAGAGAAGGACAGAGCAAAGAGGACAGAAAGAGAGAGAGGGGGAGGGAAAGGGAAAGAGAGAGAGAAACAGAGCGGAGAGAGAGGCAGAGACAGAGAGTGGGGGAGAATGAGGAAGAGAAGGACAGAGGAACAGAAAGGGAGAGAGGGGAAGGGAAAGAGAGAGAGAAACATATAGAGAGAGGAGAGATAAAGTCTTGCTCCACGATGTGTTGTTACACAAACATGGCGGACCACAAAACAGTTTAATACACAGACAGCTTGACAATATTAGTTTGATCAATGAATTCAAGAACACAGGTTCATGGAGCTATACTCCCTGTATCTTCATACCCATGGGAGCCGAAACGTTATGGAGTCCGAACCACGTTAGCTATGGTCATCTAGTAAGGCACAGACCCTGTACCCTAGCCAGGCACAGACCCTGTACCCTAGCCAGGCACAGACCCTGTACCCTAGCCAGGCACAGACCCTGTACCCTAGCCAGGCACACACCCTGTACCCTAGCCAGGCACAGACCCTGTACCCTAGCCAGGCACAGACCCTGTACCCTAGCCAGGCACAGACCCTGTACCCTAGCCAGGCACAGACCCTGTACCCTAGCCAGGCACAGACCCTGTACCCTAGCCAGGCACAGACCCTGTACCCTAGCCAGGCACACACCCTGTACCCTAGCCAGGCACAGACCTGTACCCTAGCCAGGCACAGACCCTGTACCCTAGCCAGGCACACACCCTGTACCCTAGCCAGGCACACACCCTGTACCCTAGCCAGGCACACACCCTGTACCCTAGCCAGGCACAGACCCTGTACCCTAGCCAGGCACACACCCTGTACCCTAGCCAGGCACACACCCTGTACCCTAGCCAGGCACAGACCCTGTACCCTAGCCAGGCACCACACCCCTGTACCCTAGCCAGGCACAGACCCTGTACCCTAGCCAGGCACCACACCCTGTACCTAGCCAGGCACAGACCCTGTAGGAGGTAGACTACCAGGTTAAACATTCACCTGCTGTACGGTAGGAGGTAGACTACCAGGTTAAACATTCACCTGCTGTAAGTAGGAGGTAGTCTATCAGGTTAACATTCACCTGCTGATAGGTAGGAGGTAGACTACCAGGTTAAACATTCACCTGCTGTAAGGTAGGAGGTAGTCTATCAGGTTAACATTCACCTGCTGTAAGGTAGGAGGTAGTCTATCAGGTTAAACATTCACCTGCTGGTAAGGTAGCGAGGTGACTACCAGGTTTAAACATTCACCTGCTGTAAGGTAGGAGGTAGCTACCAGGTTAAACATTCAACACACCTGCTGTAAGGTAGGAGGTAGACTACCAGGTAACATTCACCTGCTGTAAGGTAGGAGGTAGACTACCAGGTTAAACATTCACCTGCTGTAGGTAGGAGTAGACTACCAGGTTAAACATTCACCTGCTGTAAGGTAGGAGGTATAGACTACCAGGTTAAACATTCAACACACCTGCTGTAAGGTAGGAGGTAGACTACCAGGTTAAACATTCACCTGCTGTAAGGTAGGAAGTAGTCTACCAGGTTAAACATTCACCTGCTGTAAGGTAGGAGGTAGACTACCAGGTTAAACATTCACCACACCTGCTGTACGGTAGGAGGTAGACTACCAGGTTAAACATTTCACCTGCTGTAAGGTAGGAGGTAGTCTACCAGGATAAACATTCAACACACCTGCTGTAAGGTAGGAGGTAGTCTACCAGGATAAACATTCACCTGCTGTAAGGTAGGAAGTAGGCGACCAGGTTAAACATTCACCTGCTGTTAAGGCAGGAAGTAGACTACCAGGTTAAACATTTACCTGCTGTAAGGTAGGAGGTGGACTACCAGGTTAAACATTCACCTGCTGCAAAGTAGGAGGTAGTCTACCAGGTTAAACATTCAACACACCTGCTGTAAGGTAGGACGGAGTCTACCAGGTTAAACATTCACCTGCTGTAAGGTAGGAGGTAGTCTACTAGGATAAACATTCAACACACCTGCTGTAAGGTAGGAGGTAGTCTACTAGGATAAACATTCACCTGCTGTAAGGTAGGAGGTAGTCTACCAGGTTAAACATTCACCTGCTGTAGGGTAGGAGGTAGTCTACCAGGTTAAACATTCACCTGCTGTAGGGTAGGAGGTAGAATACCAGGTTAGACATTCACCTGCTGTAAGGTAGGAGGTAGTCTACTAGGATAAACATTCACCTGCTGTACGGTAGGAGGTATTCTACTAGGATAAACATTCACCTGCTGTAAGGTAGGAGGTAGTCTACCAGGTGAAACATTCACCTGCTGTAAGGTAGGAGGTATTCTACCAGGTTAAACATTCAACACACCTGCTGTAAGGTAGGAGGTAGACTACCAGGTTAAACATTCAACACACCTGCTGTAAGGTACGGGGTATACTACCAGGTTAAACATTCAACACACCTGTTGTAAGGTAGGAGGTAGTCTACCAGGGTAAACATTCACCTGCTGTAAGGTATGAGGTAGTCTACCAGGTTAAACAATCAACACACCTGCTGTAAGGTAGGAGGTAGTCTACCAGGGTAAACATTCACCTGCTGTAAGGTAGGAAGTAGACTACCAGTTTAAACATTCTACACACCTGCTGTAAGGTAGGAGGCAGTCTACCAGGGTAAACATTCACCTGCTGTAAGGTAGGAAGTAGAATACCAGGTTAAACATTCAACACACCTGCTGTAAGGTAGGAGATAGACTACCAGGTTAAACATTCACCTGCTGTAAGGTAGGAGGTAGACTACCAGGTTAAACATTCACCTGCTGTAAGGTAGGAGGTAGTCTACCAGGGTAAACATTCAACACACCTGCTGTAAGGTAGGAGGTAGAATACCAGGTTAAACATTCACCTGCTGTAAGGCAGGAAGTAGACTACCAGGTTAAACATTCACCTGCTGTAAGGTAGGAAGTAGACTACCAGGTTAAACATTCACCTGCTGTAAGGCAGGAAGTAGACTACCAGGTTAAACAATCAACCCCCCTTGCTGTAAAGTAGGAGGTAGTCTACCAGGATAAACATTCACCTGCTGTAAGGTAGGAGGAAGACTACCAGGTTAAACATTCACCTGCTGTAATGTAGGAGGTAGACTACCAGGTTAAACATTCAACACACCTGCTGTAAGGTAGGAGGTATTCTACCAGGTTAAACATTCACCTGCTGTAAGGTAGGAGGTAGATTACCAGGTTAAACATTCAACACACCTGCTGTAAGGTAGGAGGTATTCTACCAGGTTAAACATTCACCTGCTGTAAGGTAGGAAGTAAACTACCAGGTTAAACATTCAACACACCTGCTGTAAGGTAGGAGGTAGACTACCAGGTTAAACATTCACCTGCTGTAAGGTAGGAGGTAGTCTACTAGGATAAACATTCAACACACCTGCTGTAAGGTAGGAGGTAGTCTACTAGGATAAACATTCACCTGCTGTAAGGTAGGAGGTAGTCTACCAGGTTAAACATTCACCTGCTGTAGGGTAGGGGATAGAATACCAGGTTAGACATTCACCTGCTGTAAGGTAGGAGGTATTCTACCAGGTTAAACATTCAACACACCTGCTGTAAGGTAGGAGGTATTCTACCAGGTTAAACATTCACCTGCTGAAAGGTAGGAGGGAGTCTACCAGGTTAAACATTCAACACACCTGCTGTAAGGTAGGAGGTAGACTACCAGGTTAAACATTCAACACACCTGCTGTAAGGTAGAAGGTAGACTACCAGGTTAAACATTCACCTGCTGTAAGGTAGGAGGAAGACTACCAGGTTAAACATTCACCTGCTGTAATGTAGGAGGTAGACTACCAGGTTTAAACATTCAACACACCTGCTGTAAGGTAGGAGGTATTCTACCAGGTTAAACATTCACCTGCTGTAAGGTAGGAGGTAGATTACCAGGTTAAACATTCAACACACCTGCTGTAAGGTAGGAGGTATTCTACCAGGTTAAACATTCACCTGCTGTAAGGTAGGAGGTAGTCTACTAGGTTAAACATTCACCTGCTGTAAGGTAGGAGGTAGTCTACTAGGTTAAACATTCACCTGCTGTAAGGTAGGAGGTATTCTACCAGGTTAAACCTTCACCTGCTGTAAGGTAGGAAGTAGACTACCAGGTTAAACATTCAACACACCTGCTGTAAGGTAGGAGGTAGACTACCAGGTTGAACATTCAACACACCTGCTGTAAGGTAGGAGGTAGTCTACCAGGTTAAACATTCACCTGCTGTAAGGTAGGAAGTAAACTACCAGGTTAAACATTCAACACACCTGCTGTAAGGTAGGAGGTAGACTACCAGGTTAAACCTTCACCTGCTGTAAGGTATGAGGTAGTCTACCAGGTTAAACAATCAACACACCTGCTGTAAGGTAGGATGGTAGACTACCAGGTTAAACATTCACCTGCTGTAAGGTAGGACGTAGACTACCAGGTTAAACATTCACCTGCTGTAAGGTAGGAAGTAGTCTACCAGGTTAAACATTTAACACACCTGCTGTAAGGTAGGAGGTAGACTACCAGGTTAAACATTCACCTGCTGTAAGGTAGGAGGTATTCTACCAGGTTAAACATTCACCTGCTGTAAGGTAGGAGGTAGTCTACCAGGTTAAACATTCACCTGCTGTAAGGTAGGAGGTAGACTACCAGGTTAAACATTCACCCGCTGAAAGGTAGGAGGGAGTCTACCAGGTTAAACATTCACCTGCTGTAATGTAGGAGGTAGATTACCAGGTTAAACATTCAACACACCTGCTGTAAGGTAGGAGGTAGACTACCAGGTTAAACATTCAACACACCTGCTGTAAGCTAGGAGGTAGACTTCCAGGTTAAACATTCAACACACCTGCTGTAAGGTAGGAGGTAGACTACCAGGTTAAACATTCACCTGCTGTAAGGTAGGAGGAAGACTACCAGGTTAAACATTCACCTGCTGTAATGTAGGAGGTAGACTACCAGGTTAAACATTCAACACACCTGCTGTAAGGTAGGAGGTATTCTACCAGGTTAAACATTCACCTGCTGAAAGGTAGGAGGGAGTCTACCAGGTTAAACATTCACCTGCTGTAATGTAGGAGGTAGATTACCAGGTTAAACATTCAACACACCTGCTGTAAGGTAGGAGGTAGACTACCAGGTTAAACATTCAACACACCTGCTGTAAGGTAGGAGGTAGACTACCAGGTTAAACATTCAACACACCTGCTGTAAGGTAGAAGGTAGACTACCAGGTTAAACATTCACCTGCTGTAAGGTAGGAGGAAGACTACCAGGTTAAACATTCACCTGCTGTAATGTAGGAGGTAGACTACCAGGTTAAACATTCAACACACCTGCTGTAAGGTAGGAGGTATTCTACCAGGTTAAACATTCACCTGCTGTAAGGTAGGAGGTAGATTACCAGGTTAAACATTCAACACACCTGCTGTAAGGTAGGAGGTATTCTACCAAGTTAAACATTCACCTGCTATAAGGTATGAAGTAGTCTACCAGGTTAAACATTCACCTGCTGTAAGGTAGGAGGTAGTCTACTAGGTTAAACATTCAACACACCTGCTGTAAGGTAGGAGGTATTCTACCAAGTTAAACATTCACCTGCTATAAGGTATGAAGTAGTCTACCAGGTTAAACATTCACCTGCTGTAAGGTAGGAGGTAGATTACCAGGTTAAACATTCAACACACCTGCTGTAAGGTAGGAGGTATTCTACCAGGTTAAACATTCACCTGCTGTAAGGTAGGAGGTAGTCTACTAGGTTAAACATTCACCTGCTGTAAGGTAGGAGGTAGTCTACTAGGTTAAACATTCACCTGCTGTAAGGTAGGAGGTAGACTACCAGGTTAAACATTCACCTGCTGTAAGGTAGGAGGTAGACTACCAGGTTAAACATTCAACACACCTGCTGTAAGGTAGGAGGTAGACTACCAGGTTAAACATTCACCTGCTGTAAGGTAGGAGGTAGACTACCAGGTTAAACATTCACCTGCTGTAAGGTAGGAGGTAGACTACCAGGTTAAACATTCAACACACCTGCTGTAAGGTAGGAGGTAGACTACCAGGTTAAACATTCACCTGCTGTAAGGTAGGAAGTAGTCTACCAGGTTAAACATTCACCTGCTGTAAGGTAGGAGGTAGACTACCAGGTTAAACATTCAACACACCTGCTGTAAGGTAGGAGGTAGACTACCAGGTTAAACATTCACCTGCTGTAAGGTAGGAGGTAGTCTACCAGGATAAACATTCAACACACCTGCTGTAAGGTAGGAGGTAGTCTACCAGGATAAACATTCACCTGCTGTAAGGTAGGAAGTAGGCGACCAGGTTAAACATTCACCTGCTGTAAGGCAGGAAGTAGACTACCAGGTTAAACATTTACCTGCTGTAAGGTAGGAGGTGGACTACCAGGTTAAACATTCACCTGCTGCAAAGTAGGAGGTAGTCTACCAGGTTAAACATTCAACACACCTGCTGTAAGGTAGGACGGAGTCTACCAGGTTAAACATTCACCTGCTGTAAGGTAGGAGGTAGTCTACTAGGATAAACATTCAACACACCTGCTGTAAGGTAGGAGGTAGTCTACTAGGATAAACATTCACCTGCTGTAAGGTAGGAGGTAGTCTACCAGGTTAAACATTCACCTGCTGTAGGGTAGGAGGTAGTCTACCAGGTTAAACATTCACCTGCTGTAGGGTAGGAGGTAGAATACCAGGTTAGACATTCACCTGCTGTAAGGTAGGAGGTAGTCTACTAGGATAAACATTCACCTGCTGTACGGTAGGAGGTAGTCTACTAGGATAAACATTCACCTGCTGTAAGGTAGGAGGTAGTCTACCAGGTGAAACATTCACCTGCTGTAAGGTAGGAGGTATTCTACCAGGTTAAACATTCAACACACCTGCTGTAAGGTAGGAGGTAGACTACCAGGTTAAACATTCAACACACCTGCTGTAAGGTACGGGGTATACTACCAGGTTAAACATTCAACACACCTGTTGTAAGGTAGGAGGTAGTCTACCAGGGTAAACATTCACCTGCTGTAAGGTATGAGGTAGTCTACCAGGTTAAACAATCAACACACCTGCTGTAAGGTAGGAGGTAGTCTACCAGGGTAAACATTCACCTGCTGTAAGGTAGGAAGTAGACTACCAGTTTAAACATTCTACACACCTGCTGTAAGGTAGGAGGCAGTCTACCAGGGTAAACATTCACCTGCTGTAAGGTAGGAAGTAGAATACCAGGTTAAACATTCAACACACCTGCTGTAAGGTAGGAGATAGACTACCAGGTTAAACATTCACCTGCTGTAAGGTAGGAGGTAGACTACCAGGTTAAACATTCACCTGCTGTAAGGTAGGAGGTAGTCTACCAGGGTAAACATTCAACACACCTGCTGTAAGGTAGGAGGTAGAATACCAGGTTAAACATTCACCTGCTGTAAGGCAGGAAGTAGACTACCAGGTTAAACATTCACCTGCTGTAAGGTAGGAAGTAGACTACCAGGTTAAACATTCACCTGCTGTAAGGCAGGAAGTAGACTACCAGGTTAAACAATCAACCCCCCTTGCTGTAAAGTAGGAGGTAGTCTACCAGGATAAACATTCACCTGCTGTAAGGTAGGAGGAAGACTACCAGGTTAAACATTCACCTGCTGTAATGTAGGAGGTAGACTACCAGGTTAAACATTCAACACACCTGCTGTAAGGTAGGAGGTATTCTACCAGGTTAAACATTCACCTGCTGTAAGGTAGGAGGTAGATTACCAGGTTAAACATTCAACACACCTGCTGTAAGGTAGGAGGTATTCTACCAGGTTAAACATTCACCTGCTGTAAGGTAGGAAGTAAACTACCAGGTTAAACATTCAACACACCTGCTGTAAGGTAGGAGGTAGACTACCAGGTTAAACATTCACCTGCTGTAAGGTAGGAGGTAGTCTACTAGGATAAACATTCAACACACCTGCTGTAAGGTAGGAGGTAGTCTACTAGGATAAACATTCACCTGCTGTAAGGTAGGAGGTAGTCTACCAGGTTAAACATTCACCTGCTGTAGGGTAGGGGATAGAATACCAGGTTAGACATTCACCTGCTGTAAGGTAGGAGGTATTCTACCAGGTTAAACATTCAACACACCTGCTGTAAGGTAGGAGGTATTCTACCAGGTTAAACATTCACCTGCTGAAAGGTAGGAGGGAGTCTACCAGGTTAAACATTCAACACACCTGCTGTAAGGTAGGAGGTAGACTACCAGGTTAAACATTCAACACACCTGCTGTAAGGTAGAAGGTAGACTACCAGGTTAAACATTCACCTGCTGTAAGGTAGGAGGAAGACTACCAGGTTAAACATTCACCTGCTGTAATGTAGGAGGTAGACTACCAGGTTAAACATTCAACACACCTGCTGTAAGGTAGGAGGTATTCTACCAGGTTAAACATTCACCTGCTGTAAGGTAGGAGGTAGATTACCAGGTTAAACATTCAACACACCTGCTGTAAGGTAGGAGGTATTCTACCAGGTTAAACATTCACCTGCTGTAAGGTAGGAGGTAGTCTACTAGGTTAAACATTCACCTGCTGTAAGGTAGGAGGTAGTCTACTAGGTTAAACATTCACCTGCTGTAAGGTAGGAGGTATTCTACCAGGTTAAACCTTCACCTGCTGTAAGGTAGGAAGTAGACTACCAGGTTAAACATTCAACACACCTGCTGTAAGGTAGGAGGTAGACTACCAGGTTGAACATTCAACACACCTGCTGTAAGGTAGGAGGTAGTCTACCAGGTTAAACATTCACCTGCTGTAAGGTAGGAAGTAAACTACCAGGTTAAACATTCAACACACCTGCTGTAAGGTAGGAGGTAGACTACCAGGTTAAACCTTCACCTGCTGTAAGGTATGAGGTAGTCTACCAGGTTAAACAATCAACACACCTGCTGTAAGGTAGGATGGTAGACTACCAGGTTAAACATTCACCTGCTGTAAGGTAGGACGTAGACTACCAGGTTAAACATTCACCTGCTGTAAGGTAGGAAGTAGTCTACCAGGTTAAACATTTAACACACCTGCTGTAAGGTAGGAGGTAGACTACCAGGTTAAACATTCACCTGCTGTAAGGTAGGAGGTATTCTACCAGGTTAAACATTCACCTGCTGTAAGGTAGGAGGTAGTCTACCAGGTTAAACATTCACCTGCTGTAAGGTAGGAGGTAGACTACCAGGTTAAACATTCACCCGCTGAAAGGTAGGAGGGAGTCTACCAGGTTAAACATTCACCTGCTGTAATGTAGGAGGTAGATTACCAGGTTAAACATTCAACACACCTGCTGTAAGGTAGGAGGTAGACTACCAGGTTAAACATTCAACACACCTGCTGTAAGCTAGGAGGTAGACTTCCAGGTTAAACATTCAACACACCTGCTGTAAGGTAGAAGGTAGACTACCAGGTTAAACATTCACCTGCTGTAAGGTAGGAGGAAGACTACCAGGTTAAACATTCACCTGCTGTAATGTAGGAGGTAGACTACCAGGTTAAACATTCAACACACCTGCTGTAAGGTAGGAGGTATTCTACCAGGTTAAACATTCACCTGCTGAAAGGTAGGAGGGAGTCTACCAGGTTAAACATTCACCTGCTGTAATGTAGGAGGTAGATTACCAGGTTAAACATTCAACACACCTGCTGTAAGGTAGGAGGTAGACTACCAGGTTAAACATTCAACACACCTGCTGTAAGGTAGGAGGTAGACTACCAGGTTAAACATTCAACACACCTGCTGTAAGGTAGAAGGTAGACTACCAGGTTAAACATTCACCTGCTGTAAGGTAGGAGGAAGACTACCAGGTTAAACATTCACCTGCTGTAATGTAGGAGGTAGACTACCAGGTTAAACATTCAACACACCTGCTGTAAGGTAGGAGGTATTCTACCAGGTTAAACATTCACCTGCTGTAAGGTAGGAGGTAGATTACCAGGTTAAACATTCAACACACCTGCTGTAAGGTAGGAGGTATTCTACCAAGTTAAACATTCACCTGCTATAAGGTATGAAGTAGTCTACCAGGTTAAACATTCACCTGCTGTAAGGTAGGAGGTAGTCTACTAGGTTAAACATTCAACACACCTGCTGTAAGGTAGGAGGTATTCTACCAAGTTAAACATTCACCTGCTATAAGGTATGAAGTAGTCTACCAGGTTAAACATTCACCTGCTGTAAGGTAGGAGGTAGATTACCAGGTTAAACATTCAACACACCTGCTGTAAGGTAGGAGGTATTCTACCAGGTTAAACATTCACCTGCTGTAAGGTAGGAGGTAGTCTACTAGGTTAAACATTCACCTGCTGTAAGGTAGGAGGTAGTCTACTAGGTTAAACATTCACCTGCTGTAAGGTAGGAGGTATTCTACCAGGTTAAACCTTCACCTGCTGTAAGGTAGGAAGTAGACTACCAGGTTAAACATTCAACACACCTGCTGTAAGGTAGGAGGTAGACTACCAGGTTGAACATTCAACACACCTGCTGTAAGGTAGGAGGTAGTCTACCAGGTTAAACATTCACCTGCTGTAAGGTAGGAAGTAAACTACCAGGTTAAACATTCAACACACCTGCTGTAAGGTAGGAGGTAGACTACCAGGTTAAACCTTCACCTGCTGTAAGGTATGAGGTAGTCTACCAGGTTAAACAATCAACACACCTGCTGTAAGGTAGGATGGTAGACTACCAGGTTAAACATTCACCTGCTGTAAGGTAGGACGTAGACTACCAGGTTAAACATTCACCTGCTGTAAGGTAGGAAGTAGTCTACCAGGTTAAACATTTAACACACCTGCTGTAAGGTAGGAGGTAGACTACCAGGTTAAACATTCACCTGCTGTAAGGTAGGAGGTATTCTACCAGGTTAAACATTCACCTGCTGTAAGGTAGGAGGTAGTCTACCAGGTTAAACATTCACCTGCTGTAAGGTAGGAGGTAGACTACCAGGTTAAACATTCACCCGCTGAAAGGTAGGAGGGAGTCTACCAGGTTAAACATTCACCTGCTGTAATGTAGGAGGTAGATTACCAGGTTAAACATTCAACACACCTGCTGTAAGGTAGGAGGTAGACTACCAGGTTAAACATTCAACACACCTGCTGTAAGCTAGGAGGTAGACTTCCAGGTTAAACATTCAACACACCTGCTGTAAGGTAGAAGGTAGACTACCAGGTTAAACATTCACCTGCTGTAAGGTAGGAGGAAGACTACCAGGTTAAACATTCACCTGCTGTAATGTAGGAGGTAGACTACCAGGTTAAACATTCAACACACCTGCTGTAAGGTAGGAGGTATTCTACCAGGTTAAACATTCACCTGCTGAAAGGTAGGAGGGAGTCTACCAGGTTAAACATTCACCTGCTGTAATGTAGGAGGTAGATTACCAGGTTAAACATTCAACACACCTGCTGTAAGGTAGGAGGTAGACTACCAGGTTAAACATTCAACACACCTGCTGTAAGGTAGGAGGTAGACTACCAGGTTAAACATTCAACACACCTGCTGTAAGGTAGAAGGTAGACTACCAGGTTAAACATTCACCTGCTGTAAGGTAGGAGGAAGACTACCAGGTTAAACATTCACCTGCTGTAATGTAGGAGGTAGACTACCAGGTTAAACATTCAACACACCTGCTGTAAGGTAGGAGGTATTCTACCAGGTTAAACATTCACCTGCTGTAAGGTAGGAGGTAGATTACCAGGTTAAACATTCAACACACCTGCTGTAAGGTAGGAGGTATTCTACCAAGTTAAACATTCACCTGCTATAAGGTATGAAGTAGTCTACCAGGTTAAACATTCACCTGCTGTAAGGTAGGAGGTAGTCTACTAGGTTAAACATTCACCTGCTGTAAGGTAGGAGGTAGTCTACCAGGTTAAACATTCACCTGCTGTAGGGTAGGAGGTAGTCTACCAGGTTAAACATTCAACATAGTTTTACTGGACCATTAAAATGTGTTCTATGTATTGGTTCCATAGACTACAGTTCTACTGCACCTTCCTCCTCTCACCAATGGGCCCAGCAGGTTCTAATGATGACAGTGTAACATAATAGGTTATAGACAGTAGAGATCTAATAGGTTATAGACAGTAGAGCTCTAATAGATTATAGACAGTAGAGATCTAATAGGTTATTGACAGAAATCTAATACAGTAGATTACAGACAGTAGAGCTCTAATAGGTTCTAGACCGTAGAGATCCAATAGGTTGTAGACAGTAGAGATCTAATAGGTTATAGACAGTAGAGATCTAATAAATTATGGATAGTAGAGATCTAATAGATTAGACAGTAGAGATTAATAGAGTATAGACAGTAGAGATCTAATAGAGTATAGACAGTAGAGATCTAATAGAGTATAGACAGTAGAGATCTAATAGATTATGGACAGCAGAGATCTAATAGAGTATAGACAGTAGAGATCCAATAGGTTATAGACAGTAGAGATCTAATAGGCTATAGATAGTATAGATCTAATAGATTAGACAGTAGAGATCTAATAGATTATGGACAGTAGAGATCTAATAGATTATTGACAGTAGAGATCTAATAGGTTATATACAGTATAGATCTAATAGACTATAGACAGTAGAGATCTAATAGACTATAGACAGTAGAGATCTAATAGACTATAGACAGACTATAGACAGTAGAGATCTAATAGACTATAGACAGTAGAGATCTAATAGATTATAGACAGTAGAGATCTAATAGACTATAGACAGTAGAGATCTAATAGACTATAGACAGTAGAGATCTAATAGATTATAGACAGTAGAGATCTAATAGACTATAGACAGTAGATATCTAATAGACTATAGACAGTAGAGATCTAATAGATTATAGACAGTAGAGATCTAATAGATTATGGACAGTAGAGATCTAATCCCTTATACTACCCACCACTGCGACCTGTATGCTCTAGTCGGCTGGCCCTCGCTACATATTCGGCGCCAGACCTACTGGCTCCAGGTCATCTATAAATCTATGCTAGGTAAAGCTCCGCCTTATCTCAGCTCGCTGGTCACGATAACAACACCCACCCGTAGCACACGCTCCAGCAGGTATATCTCACTGGTCATCCCCAAAGCCAACACCTCACATTTCATTTTTATGATTAGAGTGATGATAACAACTGTTGAGTTCATTAATTAAGAGAGAGTCAGTGGGCTGAACACAAGACTATAACAAGACGACAGTACACTATGCCCTCGCAAGAATCCAAACTTAATTTTGTTCTTGCACTTTCCACTTTACTATGAAAACTGGTTGATGGTGGACTACAGGAAACGGAGAACCAAGCACGCCCCCATTCACATCGACAGGGCTGTAGTGGAGCGGGTTGAGAGCTTTAGGCTCCTCGGTGTCCACATCACTAAGGACCTACAGTACCTTCAGAAAGTATTCACACCTCTTGACTTTTTCCACATTTTGACCAGGGACGTTTTCCAATGCCTCGTAAAGAAGGGCACCTATTGGTAGATGGATATTGAACATTGAATATCCCTTTGCACATGGTGAAGTTATTCATTACAATTTGGATGGCGTATCATTATACCCAGTCACTACAAAGATACAGACGTCCTTCCTAACTCAGTTGTCAGAGAGAAAGGAAACTGTTCAGGGATTTCACAAGGCCAACTGTAACTTTAAAACAGTTACAGAGTTGAGTGAAAATGGTGTAACAGCATCTCTTCAATATCAGGAGGTTGGCCCCCTAAGACCGCCTACAGATGCACCATTGAGAGCATCCTGTCAGTCTATCACAGCCTGGTAGGTTTGGGTGATATAAAGATTATCATACCTTCATACCGACCTTGTGCCATCCAGGGACATTCGGTAATACCAGCACTGAACACCAGGGCCGCTATGTTGGAACCCCACTGAGCCTCTGTAATCCGAAGGTTAGCAATACTAACAAGTACATGTGAAATCGCATTCAGAATGCTACAGTAACTCCATTCTAAGCAGCGCATTGCCAACATTTTATAGAGTCTCTGACCTAAACCATGCTGAACAAAAATATAAATGCAACATGATGCAAGTGTTGGTCCCATGTTTCATGAGCTGAAAAAATATATATCACAGAAATGTTCCATACGCACAAAAAGCTTATTTCTCAAAAATATTGTGGACGGATTTGTTTACATATCTGTTAGTGAGCATTTCTCCTTTGCCAAGATATTCTATCCACCTCACAGGTGTGTTTTATCAAAAAGCTGATTAAACAGCCTGACCATTACACAGGTGCACCTTGTGCTGGGGACAATAAAAAGGCCACTGTAAAATGTGCAGTTTTGTCACACAACACAATGCCACAGATGTCTCAAGTTTTGAGGAAGCGTGCAATTGGCATGCTGACTGCAGAAATTTCCACCAGAGCTGTTGCCAGAGAATTTCATGTTAATTTCTTTACATTGTTTTAGATAATTAATTTTGCAGTACATCCACCTGGCCTCACAACCGCAGACCACGTGTATGGCTTTTGTGGGCAAGCGGTTTGCTGATGTCAACGTTGTGAACAGAGTGCCCCATGGTGGGGTTATGGTATGGGTATGGTATGCATTTTATCGATGGCAATTTGAATGCACAGAGATACCGTGACGAGATCCTGAGGCCCATTGTCGTGATATTCATCCGCCACGATCACCTTATGTTTCAGTATGATAATGTACAGCCTGTTTGTCCTGTCCAGTCCATCACCTCATGTTTCAGTATGATAATGTACAGCCTGTTTGTCCTGTCCAGTCCATCACCTCATGTTTCAGCATGATAATGTACAGCCTGTTTGTCCTGTCCAGTCCATCACCTCATGTTTCAGTATGATAATGTACAGCTTGTTTGTCCTGTCCAGTCTAGAGGTCGACTGATTATGATTTTTCAACGCCAATACTGATACCGATTATTGGAGGACCAAAAAAGCCGATACCGATTAATCGGCCGATTTAAAAAAAAAAATATATATATATATATATATATATTTGTACTAATGACAATTACAACAATACTGAATGAACACTTATTTTTACTTAATATAATGCATCAATAAAATCAATTTAGCCTCAAGTAAATAATGAAACATGTTCAATTTGGTTTAAATAATGCAAAAACAAAGTGTTGGAGAAGAAAGTAAAAGTGCAATATGTGCTATTTAAGAAACTAACGTTTCAGTTCCTTGCTCAGAACATGAGAACATATGAAAGCTGGTGGTTCCTTTTAACATGAGTCTTCAATATTCCCAGGTAAGAAGTTTTAGGCTGTAGTTACTATAGGAATTATAGGACTATTTCTCTCTGTACCATTTGTATTTCATTAACCTTTGACTATTGGATGTTCTTATAGTCACTTTAGTATTGCCAGTGTAACAGTATAGCTTCCGCCCCTCTCCTCGCTCCTCCCTGGGCTCGAATCAGCAACACAACGAAGCAGTGTTACCCATGCAGAGCAAAGGAAACAACCACTCCAAGGCTCAGAGCGAGTGAAGTTTGAAAGGCTATTAGCGCGCGCTAACTAGGTAGCCATTTCACTTCGGTCACACCAGTCTCATCTCGGGAGTTGATAGGCTTGAAGTCATAAACAGCGCAATGCTTGACGCACAATGAAGAGCTGCTGGCAAAACGCACGACAGTGCTGTTTGAATGAATGTTTACGCGCCTGCTTCTGCCTACCACCACTCAGTCAGATACATAGATGCTTGTATGCTCCGTCAGATTATATGCAACACAGGACACGCTAGATAATATCTAGTAATATCATCAACCATGTGTAGTTAACTAGTGATTATGATGGATTGCTTTTTATAAGATAAGTTTAATGCTAGCTAGCAACTTACCCTGGCTTACTGCATTTGTGTAACAGTCAGTCTCCTTGTGGAGTGCAACGAGAGAGAGGTCGTTATTGTGTTGGACTAGTTAACTGTAAGGTTGCAAGATTGGATCCCCCGAGCTGACAAGGTGAAAATCTGTTGTTCTGCCCCTGAACGAGGCAGTTAACCCACCGTTTCTAGGCCGTCATTGAAAATATGAATGTGTTCTTAACTGACTTGCCAAGTTACATAAAGATTAAATAAAAGGTGTAAAAAAAAAAAAAAAAACGGCACCCAAAAATACCGATTTCCGATTGTTATGAAAACATGAAATAGGCCCTAATTAATCGGCCATTCCGATTATTCGGTCGACCTGTAGTCCAGTCCATCACCTCATGTTTCAGCATGATAATGCACAGCTTGTTTGTCCTGTCCAGTCCATCACCTCATGGTTCAGCATGATAATGCACAGCCTGTCTGTCCTGTCCATCACAGGGTTCCTATAGTGTTCTGTCTGTCCTGTCCAATTCATCACCTCATGTTTCAGTTTGATAATGCACAACTTGTTTGTCCTGTCCAATCCATCACCTCATGTTTCAGTTTGATAATGCACAACTTGTTTGTCCTGTCCAATCCATCACCTCATGTTTCAGTTTGATAATGCACAACTTGTTTGTCCTGTCCAATCCATCACCTCATGTTTCAGTTTGATAATGCACAACTTGTTTGTCCTGTCCAGTCCATCACCTCATGTTTCAGTTTGATAATGCACAACTTGTTTGTCCTGTCCAATCCATCACCTCATGTTTCAGTTTGATAATGCACAGCTTGTTTGTCCTGTCCAATCCATCACCTCATGTTTCAGTTTGATAATGCACAGCTTGTTTGTCCTGTCCAATCCATCACCTCATGTTTCAGTATGATAATGCACAGCTCCATGCCATTACTATAATCTACTATACCACCTCCATGACATTATTATAATCTACTGTACCACCTCCATGACATTACTATAATCTACTATACCACCTCCATGACATTATTATAATCTACTGTACCACCTCCATGACATTACTATAATCTACTGTACCACCTCCATGACATTACTATTATCTACTGTCCCACCATGACATTACTATTACTATAATCTACTGTACCAGCTCCATGACATTACTGTTACTATAATCAACATGACCACCTCCATGACATTACTATAATCTACTGTACCACCTCCATGACATTACTATTACTATAATCTACTGTACCACCTCCATGACATTACTATAATCTACTGTACCACCTCCATGACATTACTATAACCTACTGTACCACCTCCATGACATTACTATTACTATAATCTACTGTACCACCTCCATGACATTATTATAATCTACTATACCACCTCCATGACATTACTATAATCTACTGTACCACCTCCATGTCATTACTATTACTATAATCTACTGTACCACCTCCATGACAATACTATAATCTACTATACCACCTCCATGACATTACTATAAACTACTGTACCACCTCCATGACATTACTATAATCTACTGTACCACCTCCATGACATTACTATAATCTACTGTACCACCTCCATGACATTACTATTACTATAATCTACTGTACCACCTCCATGACAATACTATAATCTACTGTACCACCTCCATGACATTACTATTACTATAATCTACAGTATCACCTCCATGGCATTACTATAAACTACTGTACCACCTCCATGACATTACTATAATCTACTGTACCACCTCCATGACATTACTATAATCTACTGTACCACCTCCATGACATTACTATTACTATAATCTACTGTACCACCTCCATGACAATACTATAATCTACTGTACCACCTCCATGACATTACTATTACTATAATCTACAGTATCACCTCCATGGCATTACTATAAACTACTGTACCACCTCCATGACATTATTATAATCTACTGTACCACCTCCATGACATTACTATAATCTACTGTACCACCTCCATGACATTACTATTATCTACTGTCCCACCATGACATTACTATTACTATAATCTACTGTACCAGCTCCATGACATTACTGTTACTATAATCAACATGACCACCTCCATGACATTACTATAATCTACTGTACCACCTCCATGACATTACTATTACTATAATCTACTGTACCACCTCCATGACATTACTATAATCTACTGTACCACCTCCATGACATTACTATAACCTACTGTACCACCTCCATGACATTACTATTACTATAATCTACTGTACCACCTCCATGACATTATTATAATCTACTATACCACCTCCATGACATTACTATAATCTACTGTACCACCTCCATGACATTACTATTACTATAATCTACTGTACCACCTCCATGACAATACTATAATCTACTATACCACCTCCATGACATTACTATAAACTACTGTACCACCTCCATGACATTACTATAACCTACTGTACCACCTCCATGACATTACTATAATCTACTGTACCACCTCCATGACATTACTATAAACTACTGTACCACCTCCATGACATTACTATAAACTACTGTACCACCTCCATGACATTACTATTACTATAATCTACTGTACCACCTCCATGACATTACTATAATCTACTGTACCACCTCCATGACAATACTATAATCTACTGTACCACCTCCATGACAATACTATAATCTACTATACCACCTCCATGACATTACTATAACCTACTGTACCACCTCCATGACATTACTATTACTATAACCTACTGTACCACCTCCATGACATTACTATAATCTACTGTACCACCTCCATGACATTACTATAATCTACTGTACCACCTCCATGACATTACTATAATCTACTGTACCACCTCCATGACAATACTATAATCTACTGTACCACCTCCATGACATTACTATAATCTACTATACCACCTCCATGACATTACTATAATCTACTGTACCACCTCCATGACAATGCTATTACTATAACCTACTGTACCACCTCCATGACATTACTATTACTATAACCTACTGTACCACCTCCATGACATTACTATAATCTACTGTACCACCTCCATGACAATACTATAACCTACTATACCACCTCCATGACATTACTATAACCTACTGTACCACCTCCATGACATTACTATTACTATAACCTACTGTACCACCTCCATGACATTACTATAATCTACTGTACCAACTCCATGACATTACTGTAATCTCCAGTACCAGACTATCAACTCATAAACCAGATGTTCAGTAGCACCTGGTATGCAGTGCACTACCTGCGACAGTGTTTATTCACCAAGATCTGACTACTATTAATGATCTATTACATTGGGCGTACCTGTAATGCAGAACAATAATCCATATAACTGTAGTTGAGGCTAATGCTGATGCTTCACAAAAGACTAGAGATTGGGTCAGAAATCCATTCATTTGGAACAAGAAGCATCAGCCTCGAGTCTATTGCATGTTGATGCAATGGAGTGTCTGCAACAACGTATCTTCACCAACTCAGACCTGGCAGACCTACATTATCAGTTTCAAAGTAGCCTAACCATTCCTCCATGGTCGTACCAAATGTATCCACCAGCACAAAAAAAACATCGGGACTTGTTTCAATTGGTTGGTCATTATTAGCCTCTGAACATGCGCTGTATCTTTAAATGGGCCGATAACTTGACAGGAAAACTAAGTTGAAGAAAGACAGGTTCTGGACGGGCCTACTAAAGATAGGTTCGGCCAGACCCGCTAGTGGCATGGAGCGCTCAGCTCTGAGATGGGAATACCTAGTGTGGCCTCGCTACTCGTTTATGGGTCTCTTTCACACTCCCTCCATCCCCCCCTCACGACGCCATCGGTTTGTGGCATGGGTCATAGAATGTGGAAGTCAAATAAAAGGCGACATTTTGGCAACATAGTGGCTGACGTAGACGTGCTTTTTGTTTACAAGCCGATGTTAACCGCCATAAAGAGACAACCGCGTAAACAAGCACATTACACACTCGCGATACACAGAGAGCCATTTCCAAACCGAGTGAAAAGGAATGAGATAAATGACGCTAGACTAGAAACACTGTCGCCTCTCCGGCCGGTCTACTCTATTCGCTCTGTTGTTTCCTTCCTTTATTTCACCAATTAACAGATATTCAACTCACCTGGTTCCAAAAGAGGTTTATGGTGGCGAAGTGATTGTGGTGGGTGTTAATATGAGAAACCAGTTTGAACGTGGTGTCCCCCGTTGACGTTGTATGTAGAGCAGGACGGAAGGAGGAAGGGATTGAAAGAGGGGTGACGTAAATGAAGAAACAACAGAGACCTCCTCCTCGCTGGCAGACAGGAGAGAAGTGCTGATAAACTGACATGGAGAATAGACACCTCGTTAGTATTGCCATTTTTACTAAGATATAATACATTTATCACCTTTACTTTCTTTTTAGTCATAGAACACGGTAGGCCAATAGGCTCCAACTCAAGGTCTGCCCCTAGCGGACTAAACCTCATTCCATGGTGAAGGAAGTTTATGGTGAACTTCACCAACAGAGTGGAGCAGAGACCAGGCTTTGCGGAATCTCGCTCCGACTTCATCGATTCGCTCAAGGTCAATAAGTAAAGGGATGACATGACGTGTGCCTTTGTGTCCAATCAAATCACACGCTCTAACAGCTGGTGACAACCATTCAAATGTACATCATTACAGGCGCCAGTAAACAATACATTTGTTCCATAACTTTATTGACTTGGCACATTTCTGTCCAGACTCTAGAGATACTGAGAAATAAGAGAGAGAAATCATATAATTTTTTTTTTTTTTTACACATATTACAATAATTTTATTATAAGTTTCATTTACACACTTCATCGGATTTACATTGACACGTGTGCTGAGTTGCCACCTTCGAGAAACGGAAACCGGTGGTTGTATTCACGTTTATTGAAAATGTATGGATTTCAGCAAGCAAAGAAAGGAAAGCAACTGTTGTTACAAAGGTCTCTAACCATGGAGTGGACTTTGGTCGCAAGGTCTGCCACATGCAACCAATAGAGGCAATAATTATTCAAATGTTCTTCTCATTACTCTCTATTTATAACTGATAATAATAATAATCGATGTAGTCGGGGCTAGATTCCGCAAAGCCTGGTCTCTTCTCCACTCTGTTGGTGAAGTTCGTAAACTTCCATTACCATGGAGTGGAGTTTGGTCCGCAAGGTCTGCAACCAATATTGGCATTAATTATTAAAATTTTCTTCTCATTACTCTCTATTTATAACTGATACTAATAATGAATAATATCTCATTAAGTCCTTATTGGGCGTTGAGCCACCCGAGGGCGCTCTAGCACAATATACCCTGCAGACAGGCTTGGTGCAGACCATAGAGAATAATAGAGGCCCCTAGTCGCCAAAAGGTTCTATTAATATAGGTTCTATTTAATATAGTTAACTGGGTGGGACTTCCAACTTTATTGGCTGATCCATCCCGATAACCCTGTTGGAGTCATGTCCTATCTGGATCAGCCAATCATGAAGAAAAATTACTACTTCAATATGGAGATTGCCTCAATGGCGCTGCCCATGCTGTTATGCTATAATGGGAGAGATTTGATTTGATTTTATGCTATAATGGCAACAGATATAAAGATGAGTCCTCTATCTATCTCTATGGCGCAGGCCCAGACCTGCCTTGTATTTTTGAAGGAGAGTAATTCCTTCATGTTTAAGGTTCAGTTGGATTCAGTTATGATAGATCTATTAGAATTCTTTAGATATTCAGCAGCTATGATTGTTGTGACTGAACACTGAACTCTTGATGTGCATACAGTAGTCTAAAGGCCATTCTATAATGAACTTGATTTAATTTTTAAAAAACATTTATTTATTCAAGGTAGCCCAATTGAGACCAGGGTCTCATTCCCAATGGTGCTCTGAGAACAAACACCAGAGTCCTAAACTGCCCTTGTGGTACCAGGGAAACATTTGTTGAAATCGGTGTGGAATAACTTGACTGGCCTGCACAGAGCCTTGACCTCAACCGAATCGAACACCTTTGGGATGAATTGGAATGCCGACTGCGAGCCAGTCATTTCGCTACACCCACAATAACATCTGCTAAACACGTTATGTGACCAATAACATTTTATTTGAATCAAGATGCAAGGAATTTTGTAGGTTATTCCAACTAAGGGCGGCACTAAAACGAATGGATGAATTACCTAATTATGTTGAGACCAGAGGGACCTCAAGAGTTAACCAATCCTGCGAGCAGGTTTCGTAGCTCATTCTTTTATACATTAGCAATGAAGTTAGGTAAGTTGGAAGCTTGTGTAGTAGGCCTTGGTTAACAAAAGGGGAGTAATTCATGGGACAAGAGTAGTGGCTGCTTCCACTGCTCCAGAGTCCAATGGCGGCGCGCTTTACACCACTCTAGCCGACGCTTGGCATTGCGCATGGTGATCTTAGGCTTGTGTGTGGCTGCTTGGCCATTGAAACGCATTTGACAAATCCCCTGACAAACAGTTATTGTGCTGACGTTGCTTCCAGAGGCAGTTTGGAACTCAGTAGTGAGTGTTGCAACCGAGGACAGATGATTTTTATGCTGTACACGATTCAGCACTTGGAGGTCCCGTTCTGTGAGCTTGTATGGCCTACCACTTCTCGGCAGAGCCGTTGTTGCTCATAGACGTTTCCACTTCACAATAACAGCACATACACGGAACCCAAACCGGCTGCGCGCGTGCGCCATCATGCATAAATTTATTTTGTCCCCCTACACCAAATGCGATCATGACACGCAGGTTAAAATATGTTATTATGTTATTCTATAGACCATACTGTATTAATGATACCAGGGTAGGTTACTTTATGTTAGTCTATAGACCATACTGTATTAATGATACCATGGTAGGTTACTTTATGTTATTCTATAGACCATACTGTATTAATGATACCAGGGTAGGTTACTTTATGTTATTCTATAGACCATACTGTATTAATGATACCAGGGTAGGTTACTTTATGTTATTCTATAGACCATACTGTATTCAAATCCAAATCAAATCAAATCAAATGTATTTGTCACATACACATGGTTAGCAGATGTTAATGCGAGGGTAGCGAAATGCTTGTGCTTCTAGTTCCGACAATGCAGTAATAACCAACGAGTAATCTAACTAACAATTCCAAAACTACTACCTTATACACACACAAGTGTAAAGGGATAAAGAATATGAACATAAAGATATATGAATGAGTGATGGTACAGAGCGGCATAGGCAAGATGCAGTAGATGGTATCGAGTACAGTATATACATATGAGATGAGTATGTAAACAAAGTGGCATAGTTAAAGTGGCTAGTGATACATGTATTACATGAAGATGCAGTAGATGATATAGAGTACAGTATATACGTATACATATGAGATGAATAATGTAGGGTATGTAAACATTATATTAAGTAGCATTGTGGCTAGTGATATATTTTACATCAATTCCCATTATTAAAGTGGCTGGAGTTGAGTCAGTGTGTTGGCAGCAGCCACTCAATGTTAGTGGTGGCTGTTTAACAGTCTGATGGCCTTGAGATAGAAGCTTTTTTTCAGTCTCTCGGTCCCAGCTTTGATGCACCTGTACTGACCTCGCCTTCTGGATGATAGCGGGGTGAAAAGGCAGTGGCTCGGGTGGTTGTTGTCCTTGATGATCTTTATGGCCTTCCTGTGACATCGGGTGGTGTAGGTGTCCTGGAGGGCAGGTAGTTTGCCCCCGGTGATGCGTTGTGCAGACCTCACTACCCTCTCACCACTACCCGCCTTACGGTTGTGGGCGGAGCAGTTGCCGTACCAGGCGGTGATACAGCCCGACAGGATGCTCTCGATTGTGCATCTGTAGAAGTTTGTGAGTGCTTTTGGTGACAAGACGAATTTCTTCAGCCTCCTGAGGTTGAAGAGGCGCTGCTGCGCCTTCTTCACGATGCTGTCTGTGTGGGTGGACCAATTCAGTTTGTCTGTGATGTGTACGCCGAGGAACTTAAAACTTACTACCCTCTCCACTACTGTCCCGATGTGGATAGGGGGGTGTTCCCTCTGCTGTTTCCTGAAGTCCACAATCATCTCCTTAGTTTTGTTGACGTTGAGTGTGAGGTTATTTTCCTGACACTACACTCCAAGGGCCCTCACCTCCTCCCTGTAGGCCGTCTCGTCGTTGTTGGTAATCAAGCCTACCACTGTTGTATCGTCCGCAAACTTGACGATTGAGTTGGAGGCGTGCGTGGCCACGCAGTTGTGGGTGAACAGGGAGTACAGGAGAGGGCTCAGAACGCACCCTTGTGGGGCCCCAGTGTTGAGGATCAGCGGGGTGGAGATGTTGTTACCTACCCTCACCACCTGGGGGTGGCCCGTCAGGAAGTCCAGTACCCAGTTGCACAGGGCGGGGTCGAGATATGATACCAGGGTAGGTTACTTTATGTTTATGTTACTTTATGTTATTCTATAGACCATACTGTATTAATGATACCAGGGTAGGTTACTTTATGTTAGTCTATAGACCATACTGTATTAATGATACCAGGGTAGGTTACTTTATGTTAGTCTATAGACCATACTGTATTAATGATACCAGGGTAGGTTACTTTATGTTAGTCTATAGACCATACTGTTTTAATGATACCAGGGTAGGTTACTTTATGTTAGTCTATAGACCATACTGTATTAATGATACCAGGGTAGGTTACTTTATGTTAGTCTATAGACCATACTGTATTAATGATACCAGGGTAGGTTACTTTATGTTAGTCTATAGACCATACTGTATTAATGATACCAGGGTAGGTTACTTTATGTTATTCTATAGAACATACTGTATTAATGATACCAGGGAAGGTTACTTTATGTTATTCTATAGAACATACCTTATTAATGATACCAGGGTAAGTTACTTTATATCTCCCGAGTGGCGCAGCGGTCTAAGGCACTGCATCTCAGTGCAAGAGGTGTCACTACAGTCCCTGGTACAAATCCAGGCTGTATCACATCTGGCTGTGATTGGGAGTCCCATAGGGCGGCGCACAATTGGCCCAGCGTCGTCCGGGTTTGGCCGGGATGGCCGTCATTGTAAATAAGAATTTTTGCCAGAAGCGGTGTGGAACATTCAGGTGCTCTTTTGCGAACTTCAGACATACAGCAATGGTTTTTTTGCACTGCAGTGGCTTCTTCCGTGGTGTCCTCCCATGAACACCATTCTTGTTTAGTGTTTTACGTATTGTAGACTCGTCAACAGAGTTGTTAGCATGTTCCAGAGACTTCTTTAAGTCTTTAGCTGACACTAGGATTCTTCTTAACCTCATTGAGCATTCTGCTCTTTGCTCTTGCAGTCCTCTTTGCAGGATGGCCAGTCCTAGGAAGAGTAGCAACAGTGCTGAACTTTCTCCATTTATAGACAATTTGTCTTACCGTGGACTGATGAACATCAAGGCTTTTAGGGATACTTTTGTAACCCTTTCCAGCTCTATGCAAGTCAACAATTCTTGAACTTGGGTCTTCTGAAATCTCTTTTGTTCGAGACATAGTTCACATCAGGCAATGCTTCTTGCAAATAGCAAACTAAAATGTTTTTTTTATTTTTTATAGGGCAAGGCAGCTCCAACCAACATCTCCAATCTCGTCTCAATGATTGGACTCTAGGTTAGCTGACTCCAATTATCTTTTGTAGAAGTCATTAGCCTAGGGGTTCACATACTTTTTCCAACCTACACTGAATGTTTAAATGATGTATTCAATATAGACAAGAAAAATACAATTTGTGTGTTATTAGTTTTAGCAGACTGTTTGTTTGTCTGTTGTTGTGACTTAGATGAAGATCAGATCTAATTTTATGACCAAATTATGCAGAAATCCAGTACATTCCAAGAGGTACTTTTTCTTGCCACTGTACATGAGGGCCATCTAGGGATTGAAAAATCCAAATTACGTGCATAAGCAGTGTTATTCTGGCCCAATATGAATGCTGATATAGAGCATAGAGCAGTCAGAGCCTGTGAAACATGCCAGAAATAATTTGAGTCAAATATCTAGCAATGTGCATGAAAGATCTGGTCTAATCAACAATCTAATATTATTTGTCACATGAGCTGAATACAACAGGTGTAGACTTGAAATGCTTCCTTACGAGCCCTTTCCCAACGATACAGAGTTCAAAAGTCTGAACATTTGTATTGGTTTAGCCCAGGCCCTTTACCGCTACCAGTCAATGCCTAGGCAGATGGCACAAACGGGGCAGTTTGATTGGGCAGAGCAAGAGTTCAGTCTGTTTCCATCAATAGCAAGCGCGAGGGGGAGGGGACTGAGCTTGGAAGTTAGAATGGGTAACTGATTCTGAGCTGGTTTTGAAGTTAGAATGGATAACTGATTCTGAGCTGGTTTTGAAGTTAGAATGGGTAACTGATTCTGAGCTGGTTTGAGCTGCAGTTAATGGCCAACCCAGGAATGGCAGACAGCTGTGACCATTTGCTGGACTGTAAATTACGTGTATGTGTAGAATATAAACTGTGTGGCTAAGAAGAGTTGATCATCGAGTTTCGAGACCAGATCGCAACTCTTGCCGCGTTCAAATCAACTGGGAACTCAAAAAAACTCAAACTGGGAAAAATCTAATGGAACATTGGTCATCCAACTCCTACTTTTTCCAGAGTTCCCAGTTGTTTTGAACAAGGCATCTATATACGGGCAATTCTAGTTTCCTCTGGATCTCTGTTGTATCTTCTTGTCTAAGAAATATTAAAGAAAACTGTTCTTTAAAACACAAGTCCTTCTTTATCCAAGGTAACCGGAGCCGTACAAGTAGAGTGCTTTGAGCTGGAATCTCCCTCTGCCCAACTGCTGTACGCGGGCTGCGTGTCCCCTAGGCCGATTCAAGGCGGTCGGTCACATTTAGGACACAATATAATGGATTATTTTACAGAAACATGGTTGTCAGAGAAAGATGACGTTCCATAGCTAAGTGAATGTGAGAAGAGTAGAGGGATAAACTGAAAATCTGTTTTTTCCTTGGACACAAAGTGTCATGCTCAGCAGAGCGGACTGTGGCATTACCTTCGATTAGGGGCGAAGACAGGGTTAGGTTTTCTCATAAATAAATAGTCATATTGGAGACTTCTGAGGCATGATACCTCAGAAGGATGTAGATGTTAGGCTAAGACAGAACACCCTGTCAATATAAGGAACGTTTGTTTGGTGTGAGACACTTGGTTGTGTATTTACAATTTAGTCTTAATCTCCCAATTTATTCAAAGCCCTATCAAAGCATGGTCCATTCTTCAGTGGATCTAAGAAAGCAGATGTAAGAACCCATACATTATTGCCTGTAACATATGCTAACATCAAACCTAATAATGTAAAACCTTCCATTACCGCTTTTCCTAAAAGTCAAGATGCCAACCTGGAAGAACACAGGTTACGCTGAGGGAGATGTAGTATTCAATCAATATATCCTGTAGGTTTTCATGTGTCAGTCTATGTAGTGACGGAAGACATGTGGACGTGGTAATGTCCTGCTTGTGGTGGTTCTGTAAGAGGGGAACAGGGTGTTGGTTCTGTAAGACGGGAACAGGGTGTTGGTTCTGTAAGAGGGGAACAGGGTGTTGGTTCTGTAAGAGGGGAACAGGGTGTTGGTTCTGTAAGACGGGACCATGGTGTTGGTTCTGTAAGAGGGGAACAGGGTGTTGGTTCTGTAAGACGGGAACAGGGTGTTGGTTCTGTAAGAGGGGAACAGGGTGTTGGTTCTGTAAGAGGGGAACAGGGTGTTGGTTCTGTAAAATAGTAAAAGGGTGTTGGTTCTGTAAGAGGGGAACAGGGTGTTGGTTCTGTAAGAGGGGAACAGGGTGTTGGTTCTGTAAAATAGTAAGAGGGTGTTGGTCCAGTAAGAGGGTAACAGGGTGTTGGTTCTGTAAGAGGGGAACAGGGTGTTGGTTCTGTAAGACGGGAACAGGGTGTTGGTTCTGTAAGAGGGGAACAGGGTGTTGGTTCTGTAAGAGGGGAACAGGGTGTTGGTTCTGTAAAATAGTAAAAGGGTGTTGGTTCTGTAAGAGGGGAACAGGGTGTTGGTTCTGTAAGAGGGGAACAGGGTGTTGGTTCTGTAAAATAGTAAGAGGGTGTTGGTCCAGTAAGAGGGTAACAGGGTGTTGGTTCTGTAAGAGGGGAACAGGGTGTTGGTTCTGTAAGATGGTAACAGGGTGTTGGTTCTGTAAGAGGGGAACAGGGTGTTGGTTCTGTAAGATGGTAACAGGGTGTTGGTTCTGTAAGAGGGTAACAGGGTGTTGGTTCTGTAAGATGGTAACAGGGTGTTGGTTCTGTAAGAGGGTAACAGGGTGTTGGTTCTGTAAGATGGTAACAGGCTGTTGGTTCTGTAAGAGAGTAACAGGGTGTTGGTTCTGTAAAATGGAAACAGGGTGTTGGTTCTATAAGACGGGAACAGGGTGTTGGTTCTGTAAGAGGGGAACAGGGTGTTGGTTCTGTAAGAGGGGAACAGGGTGTTGGTTCTGTAAAATAGTAACAGGGTGTTGGTTCAGTAAGAGGGTAAAAGGGTGTTGGTTCTGTTAGATGGTAACAGGCTGTTGGTTCTGTAAAATGGTAACAGGGTGTTGGTTCTGTAAGAGGGTAACAGGGTGTTGGTTCTGTAAAATAGTAACAGGGTGTTGGTTCAGTAAGAGGGTAACAGGGTGTTGGTTCTGTTAGATGGTAACAGGCTGTTGGTTCTGTAAAATGGTAACAGGGTGTTGGTTCTGTAAGAGGGTAACAGCTTGTTGTCAGTTCTGTTAGATGGTAACAGCTTGTTGTCAGTTCTGTTAGATGGTAACAACTTGTTGTCAGTTCTGTAAGAGCACCATGGCGGCATGCTCTTGGAGCTGGTTCCATGTCTCAGTCATGACTTTGTTTCTCTCCTCCACAGATGGAACTCTGAAACACAATACAGACAAACACACAAAGCCAGAACAATTACAGTATATACAATAGAATACTGTAGAAATCACCAATTACACAATACACAGACACACAACCAGGACAGTTGTACGCAACAGACTACGGTAGAAAACCCCCAGGACTATTACACACAATACAACAGACTACTGTAGAAAAACCCCAGGACTATTACACACAAAACAATAGACTAACGGTAGAAAACCCCCAGGACTATTACACACAATACAACAGACTACGGTAGAAAACCCCCAGGAATATTACACACAATACAACAGACTACTGTAGAAAAACCCCCAGGACTATTACACACAATACAACAGACTACTGTAGAAAACCCCCGGGACTATTACACACAATACAACAGACTACTGTAGAAAACCCCCAGGACTATTACACACAATACAACAGACTACTGTAGAAAACCCTGTGTTAAAACCACGTATTAAACCTCTCCTTGGGACCCAATACAACAGGCCAACACGTATTAAACCTCTCCTTGGGACCCAATAGAACAGGCCAACACGTATTAAACCTCTCCTTGAGACCCAATACAACAGGCCAAGGCCAACACGTATTAAACCTCTCCTTGGGACCCAATACAACAGGCCAAGGCCAACACGTATTAAACCTCTCCTTGGGACCCAATACAACAGGCCAAGGCCAACACGTATTAAACCTCTCCTTGGGACCCAATACAACAGGCCAAGGCCAACACGTATTAAACCTCTCCTTGAGACCCAATACAACAGGCCAAGGCCAACACGTATTAAACCTCTCCTTGGGACCCAATACAACAGGCCAACACGTATTAAACCTCTCCTTGGGACCCAATAGAACAGGCCAACACGTATTAAACCTCTCCTTGGGACCCAATACAACAGGCCAAGGCCAACACGTATTAAACCTCTCCTTGAGACCCAATACAACAGGCCAAGGCCAACACGTATTAAACCTCTCCTTGGGACCCAATACAACAGGCCAACACGTATTAAACCTCTCCTTGGGACCCAATACAACAGGCCAACATGTTTTAAACCTCTCCTTGAGACTCAATAAGTTAACTTGTCAACTAACCCACAAGCCCTTGACTAGGTCAATCATTGCGTTAACTTGTCAACTAATCATCAAGCCATTGACTAGGTCAATCATTGAGTTAACTTGTTAACTAATCGTCAAGCCCTTGACTAGGTCAATCATTGAGTTAACTTGTTAACTAATCGTCAAGCCCTTGACTAGGTCAATCATTGAGTTAACTTGTCAATTAATCATCAAGCCATTGACTAGGTCAATCATTGAGTTAACTTGTCAACTAATCATCAAGCCCTTGACTAGGTCAATCATTGAGTTAACTTGTCAACTAATCATCAAGCCCTTGACTAGGTCAATCATTGAGTTAACTTGTCAATTAATCATCAAGCCATTGACTAGGTCAATCATTGAGTTAACTTGTCAACTAATCATCAAGCCCTTGACTAGGTCAATCATTGAGTTAACTTGTCAACTAATCATCAAGCCCTTGACTAGGTCAATCATTGAGTTAACTTGTTAACTAATCGTCAAGGCCTTGACTAGGTCAATCATTGAGTTAACTTGTTAACTAATCGTCAAGCCCTTGACTAGGTCAATCATTGAGTTAACTTGTCAATTAATCATCAAGCCATTGACTAGGTCAATCATTGAGTTAACTTGTCAACTAATCATCAAGCCCTTGACTAGGTCAATCATTGAGTTAACTTGCCAACTAATCATCAAGCCCTTTACTAGGTCAATCATTGAGTTAACTTGTCAACTAATCATCAAGCCCTTGACTAGGTCAATAATTGAGTTAACTTGTCAATTAATCATCAAGCCATTGACTAGGTCAATCATTGAGTTAACTTGTCAACTAATCATCAAGCCCTTGACTAGGTCAATCATTGAGTTAACTTGTCAATTAATCATCAAGCCATTGACTAGGTCAATCATTGAGTTAACTTGTCAACTAATCATCAAGCCCTTGACTAGGTCAATCATTGAGTTAACTTGTTAACTAATCGTCAAGCCCTTGACTAGGTCAATCATTGAGTTAACTTGTCAATTAATCATCAAGCCCTTTACTAGGTCAATCATTGAGTTAACTTGTCAACTAATCATCAAGCCCTTGACTAGGTCAATAATTGAGTTAACTTGTCAATTAATCATCAAGCCATTGACTAGGTCAATCATTGAGTTAACTTGTCAACTAATCATCAAGCCCTTGACTAGGTCAATCATTGAGTTAACTTGTCAATTAATCATCAAGCCATTGACTAGGTCAATCATTGAGTTAACTTGTCAACTAATCATCAAGCCCTTGACTAGGTCAATCATTGAGTTAACTTGTTAACTAATCGTCAAGCCCTTGACTAGGTCAATCATTGAGTTAACTTGTCAATTAATCATCAAGCCATTGACTAGGTCAATCATTGAGTTAACTTGTTAACTAATCGTCAAGCCCTTGACTAGGTCAATCATTGAGTTAACTTGTCAACTAATCATCAAGCCCTTGACTAGGTCAATCATTGAGTTAACTTGCCAACTAATCATCAAGCCCTTTACTAGGTCAATCATTGAGTTAACTTGTCAACTAATCATCAAGCCCTTGACTAGGTCAATAATTGAGTTAACTTGTCAATTAATCATCAAGCCATTGACTAGGTCAATCATTGAGTTAACTTGTCAACTAATCATCAAGCCCTTGACTAGGTCAATCATTGAGTTAACTTGTCAATTAATCATCAAGCCATTGACTAGGTCAATCATTGAGTTAACTTGTCAACTAATCATCAAGCCCTTGACTAGGTCAATCATTGAGTTAACTTGTTAACTAATCGTCAAGCCCTTGACTAGGTCAATCATTGAGCTAGTTCAGGTCTACAACAACATTGTGAAATGTCTGGGGGTCCCCGAGGAGCTTTGAAAAACACTGACCCAAGTCATACTGGTAAAAGCAGTGTGTGTGGCTCTCTTTTCATTAGAGTTTCTGATTATTCCCCCAGGCACCTGCAACAAGCCCATTCAGATGTGCCACAGCTTTTCCTAGTTTCATGTTATATCAGACCAATTCCATGCCATATGACGTCACCATGTTATAACTAGACCACTGACATACTGTTGATGGGTTCTGACTTCAAAACACATGTTACTGGGGGAGAGAGAGGGGGGGATGCAGAACATTTACATTCTGTCATAACATGTTATTGTTAGACACCAGGTATCCTATGGAAAGGAGAAGGGCCTCAGTCTGGGACGAGTCAACAGGACGGCCGTGAGTTGGGGAGGAGTGAGGGATTTGGGCCGAGGTCAGATGAAGTGAGAAAGAACAGGCATCACTAAAGTCCTGTCCAGCAACAGAGATGTTTTGGCTGTCCAGATGTGCAAGGAGGAGACTCAGCATAGGAGGAAGGGTAAATTCCAGTGCTTGTTTAAATACGTTTTTGTCTGTTCAGCTGTCTGACCCATTGGGTGAATACATTTGGTTTGAGCTTTTCCTACCGTTAGTTTGTACTCTGTTTATTTAGAACCTAACACAGTATTAAATACCGGTTGTTTCACACTCTGATGTCATCAACTCTGTTTCAGTGTTTAACAGGAACAAACAATCAGAGATTCATTTTGACGCGTGTCTGGATGAGTCCAAACTGATCTGGAAAGACAACATATTATTGTGATAATGGCGTTTAGCTGTAGGTACAGTAATAGCAGTTGGACTGACAGTTGTTCCTGCACCTAGAAAGGCTAAATAAATCAGTTCTTAAACAGAGCTGAGCCTGTAAACAAACCTTTGTTGGAAATAGAGGTTGCATGTTTCCTCCAAGTTAGAGGTGCCTGTCCCTGATTGGCCCTGGGGTGATGATGCTCTGCCGACATATTCGTGTCTGTACGGCTTGACGACAGCAGCATCTCGGAGACGGAACACAAAGAGTCGACTCCCTCTGTCCTCCCCCTCCTCCCCACTGTCAGGACCGGGACGCTGATCACCTGGGGGAGAAGGAATTGCTTAATATCTCACCATTAAAACTGAATTGAGTTATTTTATATAATAGTTAAAGGCTATGTTGATATCCTGTAGGTCAGTAAATGTAAACTAACGATATTTTCCATTTAAAATATATTAGACCATAAAGAGGGGATCAGTTGCTGGTCACCGGAGGTAGAAAAGCCTGGAACCACGTTCAGAGGGCCAGTCCTCTCCTGGTTGTACCTGGTAGAGAGGAACCGGGCTCAGAGTGGTGGCCAGTCCTCTCTTGGCTGTACCTGGTAGAGAGGAACCGGGCTCAGAGGGCCAGTCCTCTCTTGGTTGTACCTGGTAGAGAGGAACCGGGCTCAGAGGGCCAGTCCTCTCCTGGCTGTACCTGGTAGAGAGGAACCGGGCTCAGAGGGCCAGTCCTCTCCTGGCTGTACCTGGTAGAGAGGAACCGGGCTCAGAGGGCCAGTCCTCTCTTGGCTGTACCTGGCAAAGGGGAACCAGGCTCAGAGGGCCAGTCCTCTCCTGGCTGTACCTGGTAGAGAGGAACCGGGCTCAGAGGGCCAGTCCTCTCTTGGCTGTACCTGGTAGAGAGGAACCGGGCTCAGAGGTCCAGTCCTCTCTTGGCTGTACCTGGTAGAGAGGAACCGGGCTCAGAGGGCCAGTCATCTTCTGTACCGGTGGAGATTTAAGAGCATATAACACCATTAAGGCCAGATGGTTTTTCATGACATGACATCAGGTGTGTTGCTTTAGAACCATGAGGTAAAGAAGACGTGAGGTAAAGTAAGAACAAAACCCAAGCACTCCTAGTAGCTGGGCCAGCGCCGTTACTATCTACCAGAGCCGTTACTATCTACCAGCAACATTACTATGTACCAGCAACATTACTATGTACCAGCAACATGACTATCTACCAGAGCCGTTACTATCTACCAGAGCCGTTACTATCTACCAGAGCCGTTACTATCTACCAGCAACATTACTATCTACCAGCAACATTACTATCTACCAGCAACATTACTATCTACCAGCAACGTTACTATCTACCAGAACCGTTACTATCTACCAGAACCGTTACTATCTACCAGAACCGTTACTATCTACCAGAACCGTTACTATCTACCAGCAACATTACTATCTACCAGCAACATTACTATCTACCAGCAACATTACTATGTACCAGCAACTTTACTAACCACCAGCAACATTACTATCTACCAGCAACATTACTAACTACCTGGGCCGTTACTATCTACCAGCAACATTACTAACTACCAGCAACTTTACTAACTACCAGCAACTTTACTAACTACCAGAAACATTACTATCTACCAGAGCCGTTACTATCTACCAGCAACATTACTAAGTACCAGCAACAGTACTATGTACCAGCAACTTTATTAACTACCAGCAACATTACTAACTACCAGCAACATTACTAACTACCTGCAACATTACTAACTACCAGCAACATTACTAACTACCTGCAACATTACTAACTACTAGCAACATTACTATGTACCAGCAACTTTACTAACTAGCAGCAACATTACTAACTACTAGCAACATTACTAACTACCAGCAACATTACTATGTACCAGCAACTTTACTAACTACCAGCAACATTACTATCTACCAGAGCCGTTACTATCTACCAGCAACATTACTATGTACCAGTAGCTTTACTAACTACCAGCAACATTACTATGTACCAGCAACTTTACTAACTACCAGCAACATTACTAACTACCTGCAACATTACTAACTACCTGCAACATTACTAACTACTAGCAACATTACTATGTACCAGCAACATTACTAACTACCTGCAACATTACTAACTACTAGCAACATTACTAACTACCAGCAACATTACTAACTACCAGCAACTTCACTATCTACCAGCAACTTTACTAACTACCTGCAACATTACTAACTACTAGCAACATTACTATCTACCAGAGCCGTTACTATCTACCAGAGCCTTTACTATCTACCAGCAACATTACTATGTACCAGTAGCTTTACTAACTACCAGCAACATTACTATGTACCAGCAACTTTACTAACTACCAGCAACATTACTAACTACCAGCAACATTACTAACTACCTGCACCATTACTAACTACCTGCAACGTTACTAACTACTAGCAACATTACTATCTACCAGCAACAGTACTATGTACCAGCAACATTACTAACTACCAGCAACATTACTAACTACCTGCAACATTACAAACTACTAGCAACATTACTAACTACCAGCAACATTACTAACTACCAGCAACTTTACTATCTACCAGCAACTATACTAACTACCTGCAACATTACTAACTACTAGCAACATTACTATCTACCAGAGCCGTTACTATCTACCAGAGCCTTTACTATCTACCAGCAACATTACTATGTACCAGCAACTTTACTAACAACCAGCAACTTTACTAACTACTTGCAACATTACTATCTACCAGAGCCGGTACTATCTACCACCAACATTGCTAACTACCAGCAACATTACTATCACCCAGCAGCATTACTATCTACCAGCAACATTACTAACTACCAGAGCAGTTACTATCTACCTGCAACTTTACTAACTACTTGCAACATTACTATCTACCAGAGCCGGTACTATCTACCAGCAACATTACTAACTACCAGCAACATTACTATCTACCAGCAACAATACTAACTACCACCAACATTGCTAACTACCAGCAACATTACTATCTACAGAGCCACTACTAACTACCAGCAACATTACTAACTAGCAGCAACATTACTAACTACAGAGCCACTACTAACTACCAGCAACATTACTAACTACAGAGCCACAACTAACTACCAGCAACATTACTAACTACAGAGCCACTACTAACTACCAGCAACATTACTAACTACCAGCAACATTTATATCTACCAGCAACATTACTATCTACCAGCAACATTACTAACTACCAGCGACATTACTAACTACCAGCAACATTACTAACTACCAGCCACATTACTATCTACCAGCAACATTACTAACTACCAGCAACATTACTAACTACCAGCAACATTACTATCTACCAGCAACATTACTATCTACCAGCAACATTACTAACAACCAGGGAACATTACTAACTACCAGCCACATTACTAACTACCAGCAACATTACTATCTACTAGCAACATTACTATCTACTAGCAACATTACTTACTACCATAACTGATCATATTGTTGCAAAGAGTTCTGGGATATTAGAATCCTGTTGTCTTAAACGTTGTCATCCTCAACTCAGCACTAAACTAAATCCAGAAATAATCTAGATTAAAATATGTATAAAATATGCTTTCAAGATACACTATATTGTTCCAGTACCTGGTATGAGCAGAGACTGCTGTGTGGGGTCCAGTAGAAACACAGGATTCCAGGGATTGGCCAGGAGATGAGTGTCTGGGAGGGAGAAGCAGCACACTACTCTCCTGTCTACCATGTCTTGGAGGAGGATCTTCCCATTCCTCTGCATGATCAGAGCCTGTTAACCAGGGACCATCAGAAACATGATCAGAGCCTGTTAACCAGGGACCATCAGAAACATGATCAGAGCCTGTTAACCAGGGACCATCAGAAATATGATCAGAGCCTGTTAACCAGGGACCATCAGAAACATGATCAGAGCCTGTTAACCAGGGACCATCAGAAACATGATCAGAGCCTGTTAACCAGGGACCATCAGAAACATGATCAGAGCCTGTTAACCAGGGACCATCAGAAACATGATCAGAGCCTGTTAACCAGGGACCATCAGAAACATGATCAGAGCCTGTTAACCAGGGACCATCAGAAACATGATCAGAGCCTGTTAACCAGGGACCATCAGAAACATGATCAGAGCCTGTTAACCAGGGACCATCAGAAACATCAGCAGAGCCTGTTTACCAGGGACCATCAGAAACAACAGCAGAGTCAGATCATGTCAGATAAAATAGGAGAGTTAGAGAAATGTATTTAAGTGTCACTCCACAATGATCCAAACCCCAGATGTTTTGTATCCACATTGTGGAAATGCAACTTAATTACTTAAAAATCATACAATGTGATTTTCTGCATTTTTGTTTTAGATTCCGTCTCTTACATGCTTTGTAAGTAGGAAAACCTGCAAAATCGTCAGCGTATCAAATACTTGTTCTCCCCACTGTAGTCTCCACATTGACTCTGTACCGGTACCCCCTGTATATAGCCTCCACATTGACTCTGTACCGGTACCCCCTGTATATAGCCTCCACATTGACTCTGTACCGGTACCCCCTGTATATAGCCTCCACATTGACTCCAAGACGGTACCCCCTGTATATAGCCTCCACATTGACTCTGTACCGGTACCCCCTGTATATAGCCTCCACATTGACTCTGTACCGGTACCCCCTGTATATAGCCTCCACATTGACTCCGTGACGGTACCCCCTGTATATAGCCTCCACATTGACTCTGTACCGGTACCCCCTGTATATAGCCTCCACATTGACTCTGTACCGGTACCCCCTGTATATAGTCTCCACATTGACTCCGTAACGGTACCCCCTGTATATAGCATCCACAATGACTCTGTACCGGTACCCCCTGTATATAGCCTCCACATTGACTCTGTACCGGTACCCCCTGTATATAGCCTCCACATTGACTCTGTACCGGTATCCCCTGTATATAGTCTCCACATTGACTCCGTAACGGTACCCCCTGTATATAGCATCCACAATGACTCTGTACCGGTACCCCCTGTATATAGCCTCCACATTGACTCTGTCCTGGGACCCCCTGTATATAGCCTCCACATTGACTCTGTCCTGGGACCCCCTGTATATAGCCTCCACACTGACTCTGTACCGGTACCCCCTGTATATAGCCTCCACATTGACTCTGTACTGGTACCCCCTGTATATAGTCTCCACATTGACTCCGTAACGGTACCCCCTGTATATAGCATCCACAATGACTCTGTACCGGTACCCCCTGTATATAGCCTCCACATTGACTCTGTACCGGTACCCCCTGTATATAGCCTCCACATTGACTCTGTACTGGTACCCCCTGTATATAGCCTCCACATTGACTCTGTACCGGTACCCCCTGTATATAGCCTCCACATTGACTCTGTACTGGTACCCCCTGTATATAGTCTCCACATTGACTCCGTAACGGTACCCCCTGTATATAGCACCCACAATGACTCTGCGCCGGTACCCCCTGTATATAGCCTCCACATTGACTCTGTACCGGTACCCCCTGTATATAGCCTCCACATTGACTCTGTACTGGTACCCCCTGTATATAGCCTCCACATTGACTCTGTACTGCCACCCCCCCCCCCACCCTGTATATAGCCTCCACATTGACTCTGTACTGCCAACCCCCCCCCCCACCCTGTATATAGCCTCCACATTGACTCTGTACTGGTACCCCCTGTATATAGCCTCCACATTGACTCTGTACTGCCACCCCCCCCCCCCACCCTGTATATAGCCTCCACATTGACTCTGTACTGCCAACCCCCCCCCCCACCCTGTATATAGCCTCCACATTGACTCTGTACTGGTACCCCCTGTATATAGCCTCCACATTGACTCTGTACTGGTACCCCCTGTATATAGCATCCACAATGACTCTGTACCGGTACCCCCTGTATATAGCCTCCACATTGACTCTGTACCGGTACCCCCTGTATATAGCCTCCACATTGACTCTGTACTGGTACCCCCTGTATATAGCCTCCACATTGACTCTGTACTGCCAACCCCCCCCCCCACCCTGTATATAGCCTCCACATTGACTCTGTACTGCCAACCCCCCCCCCCCCCCCACCCTGTATATAGCCTCCACATTGACTCTGTACTGCCAACCCCCCCCCCCCCCCCCACCCTGTATATAGCCTCGCTTTTGTTATTTTACTGCTGCTCTTTAATTTGTTACTTTTATTTCATACTTTTTTCTTGTATATTTCTTAAAACTGCATTGTTGGTTAAGGGCTTGTAAGTAAGCATGTCACTGTAAGGTTGAATTCTCCTAAGATAGGAGTCGTACGATAAGATAACTAAGATAGGAGTAGTAAGAGAAGATAGGAGTAGTGATGGTCTGTCATGGATAGACGACAGTGAAACAGAGAAACACACTAGTCCAGCATCACAACATCTAATGAGACTGAGAGATGGACCTGGTGGCCAGAGAGAGTCAACATTATAAAGCTGGTTTACCAGGCGCTGGAGGAACGGAACAGCAGCAGTCACCACAGGGAAACAGCCTGGATCTGATGGTCTGAAACATAGTAGACAGGAAGTTATAGAGGGAGGGGAAACAGCCTGGATCTGATGGTCTGAAAGATAGTAGACAGGAAGTTATAGAGGGAGGGGAAACAGCCTGGATCTGATGGTCTGAAACATAGTAGACAGGAAGTTATAGAGGGAGGGGAAACAGCCTGGATCTGATGGTCTGAAACATAGTAGACAGGAAGTTATAGAGGGAGGGGAAACAGCCTGGATCTGATGGTCTGACAGGAGAGACAGGAAGTTATAGAGGGAGGGGAAACACCCTGGATCTGATGGTCTGAAACATAGTAGACAGGAAGTTATAGAGGGAGAGGAAACAGCCTGGATCTGATGGTCTGAAAGATAGTAGACAGGAAGTTATAGAGGGAGGGGAAACAGCCTGGATCTGATGGTCTGAAAGATAGTAGACAGGAAGTTATAGAGGGAGGGGAAACAGCCTGGATCTGATGGTCTGACAGGAGAGACAGGAAGTTATAGAGGGAGGGGAAACAGCCTGGATCTGATGGTCTGAATGATAGTAGACAGGAAGTTATAGAGGGAGGGGAAACAGCCTGGATCTGATGGTCTGAAAGATAGTAGACAGGAAGTTATAGAGGGAGGGGAAACAGCCTGGATCTGATGGTCTGACAGGAGAGACAGGAAGTTATAGAGGGAGGAGAAACAGCCTGGATCTGATGGTCTGAAAGATAGTAGACAGGAAGTTATAGAGGGAGGGGAAACAGCCTGGATCTGATGGTCTGAAAGATAGTAGACAGGAAGTTATAGAGGGAGGGGAAACAGCCTGGATCTGATGGTCTGAAAGATAGTAGACAGGAAGTTATAGAGGGAGGGGAAACAGCCTGGATCTGATGGTCTGACAGATAGTAGACAGATAGTACACAGGAAGTTATAGAGGGAGAGGAAACAGCCTGGATCTGATGGTCTGAAAGATAGTAGACAGGAAGTTATAGAGGGAGGGGAAACAGCCTGGATCTGATGGTCTGAAAGATAGTAGACAGGAAGTTATAGAGGGAGGGGAAACAGCCTGGATCTGATGGTCTGACAGATAGTAGACAGATAGTAGACAGGAAGTTATAGAGGGAGGGGAAACAGCCTGGATCTGATGGTCTGACAGGAGAGACAGGAAGTTATAGAGGGAGGGGAAACAGCCTGGATCTGATGGTCTGAAAGATAGTAGACAGGAAGTTATAGAGGGAGGGGAAACACCCTGGATCTGATGGTCTGAAAGATAGTAGACAGGAAGTTATAGAGGGAGGGGAAACAGTCTGGATCTGATGGTCTGAAAGATAGTAGACAGGAAGTTATAGAGGGAGGGGAAACAGTCTGGATCTGATGGTCTGAAAGATAGGAGACAGGAAGTTATAGAGCTCTGCATCATGTTTCTCTCAATGCTTATGTAATGTAACTTGGTATGGGTTATTCAAGTTAACCTTGTGTAGAACAGAATACTGTAAACCTTTCTGATAGTTGTGTGACATTATGAGAGTCCAGTCCTCTTCCTGCGTCGACTCGATGACATGCTCCACTCTTACAGGTGACCAGTAGATGGACCTGTGTGCTGCTGTGGTTCGGACCCTGGCTGTGTAGGGCATCCTCAGTAGCCGTACTAGGCCAGTAATCCACAAATATTATGCTGCTGAACACACTGTCTGCTTCCACTGAGACAACAGACAGAGGAAGACCTACATAATGGAGGAGAGAGATGAGAGACTTACTGCACATAGTCATATTCACTTAATCCAATTAGGAAATAAATCCCTACAGCCCAGCTAGGTCCTTACACAGATAAGAAATAGGCTCCAGGGTCTGTACATATGAAATGGAAACTTACAACTGAGGTAAACCAAACAAAGAAATAAGAAAACATTACTTTGAAATATTATGGTTGTGTGCTTTTTACCAAGGCCCTCATTTAGAAACGTTGCATATGCATCAAAATATATCCCAAAACATGCACTGGTTCAGGCAGAAGTTGGCATTCATAAAAACTGAACTTGATATTAAATAACAGTTAAATAAAATATAAAATATGAGAATGTGCTTATCCTCACGCAAACTTTAGACCAATGGTCACCAACCGGTCAATCGACTGGCCGATCTTCAAGGCATTCCTAGTCGACCACCAAACATTTCGGTAGAAAAGCCAACGATAAAGACTTGCACTCCTTTTTGTTTTTATTCCTATAGGTGCACTTGATTCAGAAGCCCTGTTGACGGTAGGTGCACTTGATTCAAAAGCCCTGTTGACGATAGGTGCACTTGATTCAGAAGCCATGTTGGCGGTAGGTGCACTTGATTCAGAAGCCCTGCGCTCTGGGTAGACAGTGTTCCCATTTTAACCCTTTAATTTGTCTGAAAAGACAAACTCCGCCTACCCGGAAGGTCTGTAGCTAAATTGAGTGACGCTGGCCAATCGGATAGCTCAAATCACCGTGCCTACAGCTTCCACGATCCCGGCCACAGCAAGGTTTGATACTAGCCTAGTATCCCGGCCATAGCAAGGTTTGATACTAGCCTAAAGCTTCCACGATCCCGGCCACAGCAAGGTTTGATACTAGCCTACAGCTTCCACGATCCCGGCCACAGCAAGGTTTGATACTAGCCTACAGCTTCCACGATCCCGGCCACAGCAAGGTTTGATACTAGCCTAAAGCTTCCACGATCCCGGCCACAGCAAGGTTTGATACTAGCCTACAGCTTCCACGATCCCTGCCACAGCAAAGTTTGATACTAGCCTACATAAGATCTCATAACTTTTAAACCATGATCAGAGAAAGACTACAGTAAAGTGCTGCTGTTTTTATGAGTGAATTCATGTTTAAGTTTTTTTCATTACTGTCAACACTGTTTTTATTCACTACTGTCAACACTGTTTTTATTCTCCACTGTCAGCACTGTTTTTATTCACCACTGTCAACACTGTTTTTATTCACTACTGTCAACACTGTTTTTATTCACCACTGTCAACACTGTTTTTATTCATTACTGTCAACACTGTTTTTATTCAACTTCATTACAAAACATAAAATGTGCTTCTCTACTTCCACTCTTGCTGCAGCTGCAACGAATGAATAGCAAAAGTGTATCGATAACCCTGCATTTGTACTATTATTAACAACCAGTGGTGTAAAAAAGTATATAATTGTCACGTCTACTCCCACTCTGGCGCTCAACGTCGCCGATCTAACCATCGTCCCAGGCAACCCATCATTACACACAACGGCCTCCGGTAGCTCTAACACCACGACCCCACCATCTCCTGGTCAAGAAAGGAGATCACTGCCTGGGCACCCGGATGACAGAAGACCTTGTGGTTCCACGTCAGTTGAGATGTGAGTTTTACCAGTTTACCAGGATCTCAGGGAGGTTTTGTCCAAGACCCGCACCACCTGTCTCCCTCCTCATCGCATCTGGGACTGTTCCATCAACCTGCTTACAGACTCTGCGCAGCCGCATCTACCCCCTGTCAGGGGCTCAAACCAAGGCTATGGAGGCCCTCCAACAGGGTTTCATCAGCCCATCCACCTGCCCTGTGTCGGCAGGTTTCTTCTTCGTGGCCAAGAAGGAGGGGGGTCTTTCTCTGTGTATTGTCTACAGAGGTCTCAATGCCATCACCACCAAGTACCGTTAGCCCCTCCTGTTTTTGCCGGCCGACCAAACTGCTCCGTGGGGCTCATTTTTTTATTAAGTTGGACCTGCGGAGGCCTACAATTTCATCCTCATCCGGGAGGGGGATGAATGGAAGACGGCCTTCAGCATGATGTCTGGGCACTCCGTCGGTGTTCCAGGCATTTGTTAACGAGATGTTCTGGGACATGCCTGGGCATCAGGTGGTTGTGTATATCGATGACATCCTGATCTACTCAGCCAACTTGGATGATCACGTCGCCCACATCCAGGATGTCCTGGAACGCCTCCTGGAGAACCATCAGTATATCAAAGCGGAGAAGTGCCAGTTCCTTCTTGGGATATCGGATCAGCCCGCAGGGAGTGGTTCTGGAGGAGAGGAAGGTCGATGCAGTCAGGTCATGGCCAGTCCCAACCACCATAAAGGGACTACATAAATGTTGGGGGTTTGCCAACTTCCACCACCGCTTCATCAGGAAGCTCCATCACCTCTGCTCTCAACTCTCTCCTTAAAGGTGGTCCTCCGGAAGTTGGTGTGGAGTTCTGCTGCTGATGAGGCCTTACGCCTACTGAAGGGGCGTTTCACCTCTGCCCCGTTGCTGAAACCCCCAGATCCTACGTTGCCCTTCGTGGTGGAGGTGGACACCTCAGAAGTGGGCGTGGGGGCTGTCCTGTCACACCATCAAGGTAATCCACAAAATTTTTATCCATGTGCATACTACTCTAAAAAACTGTCTCCTGCAGAAAGGAACTATGACGTCGGTGACAGGGAGCTCCTGGTGGGGAAGTTGCATTAGAGGAGTGGAGACACTGGCTGGAGGGAACCACGGACCCGTTTCTCATCCTCATTGACCATTGGAACCTGGAGTACATAAGGAGTACGTATGGAGAGCCTTCATGGAGAAGTTGGGGGTCACAGTCAACGTACTGGCTTCAGTCCAAAGAGCAGGTGGAGAGGACCAATCAGGAGCTGGGGAGGTTCCTGAGGAGTCACTGACAGGACCGACAGGGGTAGTGGCCCAGTTCCCTGGGCAGAGTACAGTTGGTCGGCAGTTTACATACTTCTGCTCCGGTGCTCGGCGTTGCCTGTCTCCTAACCCCCGGCCCTGGCAACAATCATTACGCACAACTGCGACCCATCATGAGGCATACCTGGACTTCATCACACAATGATTACTTCCTCTTTATCTAGTACTCTGCTGTATCACCCATTAGGGAGTATTGTTTCCTTTTTTCATGTTTAGATGCGTTCCTTTTAAACACACCAACTGCACCTGCTTCCTGACTCCCTGCGTCTCCATTACAATAATAATAGCCAATCAGCGTTGAGCTGAACTGTGAATGGTCCTGGCACACCAAAAAAATATATAGAGAAAAGTTTCAAGGGAAGCCAGTTTGGTTTTGGCTTCACTCCAATTACATCACATCGAGAGCAATACGTCATTGACAGAAACAACTTGAATTGTTGTATCTCGTTGCCTTGTTGTCCTCCGGTGGCTAGTGTTTGGTTCTTATTTTTCAGAGTAAATAACTCACGGACACTAGAGAAGCTTAACCAAGTTTAATTCTTCCCAGAGTGTCTTTACAGCTGTAATTCAGACAACCCAACATTTCTCCCATCGCAGGTATATATATATATATTCCCCTTAAGACACTCCTCCTTCTCTCCAATCCTTATGGTTCCACAGGAAGAGGGTAACAGGATACTAAACCCTTATTACTCCCTTCAGGGGATCTGACCCCACCTCCTGACCTCAACCCCTCCTTCTGTCTCCCCTATAGCAATCCTTTGATCTCCTCCCGTCCACCCAGTACATTCCCACAGCCACTCTGTTTTTCTACAGATCTCACTTCTTAATATACTATGCGTCTGATCTATCATGTCTTTAATAGCTCAATGTTAAAAATTTCGAATCCAACACTAGCTAGCAAAAATTGTCCCTTTCCTAAATTAGCAATGGATGGCGATAGCGATTTGGACTTGTGGTTTTACTTAATTTTCCGTACTGGCCAATGATTATAAGGACGATTCAGATCCAACTATTAATTCATACATTGTTTTTGCCCCTGGACTGAGAGGATGGAAGTTGAATATGCAGAAGGCTAATGTTAACTAGCTAACGTTGGCTATCAAAACAAAGAGTTGCACACTCTATATAACCTCCCAGTAATTTATTGGGTAAAAAAAACACCAATGTTGTTTCAGCATCACTGTGACTTCTTCTGACCCTGAAGAAAGCAGTGATGCCGAAACATTTTTATTTTTAAATAAACCTTCGGGAGAGACGAAGGTCGAAAGCCATGCGTCCTCCGAAACACAACCCAACCAAGCCGCACTGCTTCTTAACTTCTTCGATATAGGGGGCGCTCTTTTAATTTTTGGATGAAAAACGTTCCCGTTTTAAACAAGATATTTTGTCACGAAAAGATGCTCGACTATGCATATAATTGACAGCTTTGGAAAGAAAACACTCTGACGTTTCCAAAACTGCAAAGATATTGTCTGTGAGTGCCACAGAACTGATGTTACAGAAAAAAAACAGATAAAAATACAATCAGGAAGTGCCGCATTTTTTAAAACCGCCTCATGGCAATGACTCCTTATATGGCTGTGGAGGAGCTAGGAGTCAGCTTACCTTTTCCACGTTTTCCCCAAAGTGTCTGCAGCATTGTAACGTATTTGTAGGCATATCATTGGAAGATTGACCATAAGAGACTACATTTACCAGGTGGTCGCTTGGTGTCCTCCGTCGCAATTATTGCGTAATCTCCAGCTGCAGTATTTTTCCGTTGTCTTCTGATGAGAAGCCAGCTGCCACCACTGATAGATTATCGAATAGATATGTGAAAAACACCTTGAGGATTGATTCTAAACAACGTTTGCCATGTTTCTGTCAATATTATGGAGCTAATTTGGAAAAAAAGTTCGGCGTTGTAAGTGACTGCATTTTCATTTTTTTTCTTAGCCAAACGTGATGAACAAAACGGAGCTATTTCTCTCACACAAATAATATTTTTGGAAAAAAATGAACATTTGCTATCTAACTGAGAGTCTCCTCATTGAAAGCATCCGAAGTTCTTCAAAGGTAAATGATTTTATTTGAATGCTTTTCTTGTTTTTGTGAAAATGTTGCCTGCTGAATGCTAGGCTTAATGCTATGCTAGCTATCAATACTCTTACACAAATGCTTGTGTAGCTTTGGTTAAAGCATATTTTGAAAATCTGAAATGACAGTGTTGTTAACAAAAGGCTAAGCTTGTGTTTGAATATATTTATTTCATTTGCGATTTTCATGAATAGGAAACGTTGCGTTATGGTAATGAGCTTGAGGCTATGATTACGCTCCCGGATACGGGATTGCTCAGCGCGCATCCAACCTGGAAGCCAGCCACACCAATGTGTCAGAGGAAACACAGTGCACCTGGCGACCTTAGTTAGCATGCACTGCGCCTGGCCCGCCACAGGAGTCACTGGTGCACGATGAGACAAGGATATCCCTACCGGCCAAGCCCTCCCTAACCCGGACGACGCTAGGCCAATTGTGTCGCGGCCGGCTGCGACAGAGCCTGGGCTGAACCCAGAGTCTCTGGTGGCACAGCTAGCGCTGTGATGCAGTCCCCACAGACCTCCCGGTCGCGGCCGGCTGCGACAGAGCCTGGGCTGAACCCAGAGTCTCTGGTGGCACAGCTTGCGCTGTGATGCAGTCCCCTAGACCACCCGGGAGGCCCCATCTATTTTATTTTAACCCTTTTTTCATGGTACCCAATTGGAAGTTACAGTCGTGTCTCATCGCTGCAACTCCCATACGGCTCAGGAGAGGCAAAGGTCGAGAGCCGTGCATCCTCCGAAACACAACCAAACCAGGCCGCACTGCTTCTTGACACAATGCCAACTTAACCCGGAAGCCAGCCGCACCAATGTGTCGGAGGAAACACCGTGCACCTGGCAACCGTGACAGCGTGCACTGCGTCACTCTGGAGGCCCTACGTTGGTTGTTTTTTACCTAAAAAGTTACTGGGAGGTTTTATATATACAGTGGGGAGAACAAATATTTGATACACTGCCCATTTTGCAGGTTTTCCTACTTACAAAGCATGTAGAGGTCTGTAATTTTTATCAGAGGTACACTTCAACTGTGAGAGATGGAATCTAAAACAAAAATCCAGAAAATCACATTAGGATTTTTAAGTAATTCATTTGCATTTTATTGCATGACATAAGTATTTGATCACCTACCAACCAGTAAGAATTACGGCTCTCACAGACCTGTTAGTTTTTCTTTAAGAAGCCCTCCTGTTCTCCACTCATTACCTATAAACCTGCAATCTGCAGTGTATCAAATACTTGTTCTCCCCACTGTATATGGAGTGTGCAACTGTCTTTGTTTTCATAGCTTCCAGGTTATTCTCCGTTAATCAGCACCTCTACACTAAATCATTTTCTCTGGGTGTGCACCAGTTCATGCTTTTCATTAAACTAGCTAACTTGCCCATGAAAGGAAGTTAGGCTAGCGAGCAAGCATTTTAGCCAGGTAGCCTTGGACAACAAAATAAAAGTGTGTACTGTATGACAGAGTCATAGACCGTTTCGTCAACATGAAAGAGAGGAGGATTGGCGTTGGCGTTTCTCTACCAGTAGGTGCCGGAGGCAGCTCCTGTTTTCTTTGTGACTTGCGGTAACATTAACTTGCTTGACCGTGTTGTAGGTCATGTAACTGTTTGTTACATGCAATATGCTTTGTGGACTCCACCGGACAGAGGTTGCTCTCTTTATTCAGCCACTATGTCTTCTTATTGTCTCCGCCTTAGGCCTATATACCACGGTGGCATATGAACAAACAGATTACAGAGCAAACAAAATTCATCACAAAACATAGGTTGTAATTTACCCATGCACCACTACCCTTTCTCTGGTCATGGAAACAACATGAATTTGTGCATGAAGCAGATGCGATGCAACTCCAGTTTCGCCATCAGGTGGAACCAGTAGCGATGCCTGGGTAAAATCACTGGGGAAGCCAAGACAGAAATAAAAGCCATATTCCAACCTGTGTTGCGTTGTTTGCTCTATAACCTGTTAGTTCATATGCCTTGCCACCGTGATGTATAGGCCTAAGGCCGAGACAAAACATTCTTGAATTCAAACTGTATTTTTACAGGTCCACAACAATGTGCATGTAACGGCGTTCTTCGTTTGTTGAAAGAGAGTCGGACCGAAATGCAGCGTGGTGGTTACTCATGTCTTTAATGAAAAAAGTGACGGTACATGAAATAACGATAAATACAAAAAACCAACAAACGGAACGTGAAACCTAATACAGCCTATCTGGTGAACACTACACAGAGACAGGAACAATCACCCACCAACCTAATACAGCCTATCTGGTGAACACTACACAGAGACAGGAACAATCACCCACCAACCTAATACAGCCTATCTGGTGAACACTACACAGAGACAGGAACAATCACCCACCAACCTAATACAGCCTATCTGGTGAACACTACACAGAGACAGGAACAATCACCCACCAACCTAATACAGCCTATCTGGTGAACACTACACAGAGACAGGAACAATCACCCACCAACCTAATACAGCCTATCTGGTGAACACTACACAGAGACAGGAACAATCACCCACCAACCTAATACAGCCTATCTGGTGAACACTACACAGAGACAGGAACAATCACCCACCAACCTAATACAGCCTATCTGGTGAACACTACACAGAGACAGGAACAATCACCCACCAACCTAATACAGCCTATCTGGTGAACACTACACAGAGACAGGAACAATCACCCACCAACCTAATACAGCCTATCTGGTGAACACTACACAGAGACAGGAACAATCACCCACCAACCTAATACAGCCTATCTGGTGAACACTACACAGAGACAGGAACAATCACCCACCAACCTAATACAGCCTATCTGGTGAACACTACACAGAGACAGGAACAATCACCCACCAACCTAATACAGCCTATCTGGTGAACACTACACAGAGACAGGAACAATCACCCACCAACCTAATACAGCCTATCTGGTGAACACTACACAGAGACAGGAACAATCACCCACCAACCTAATACAGCCTATCTGGTGAACACTACACAGAGACAGGAACAATCACCCACCAACCTAATACAGCCTATCTGGTGAACACTACACAGAGACAGGAACAATCACCCACCAACCTAATACAGCCTATCTGGTGAACACTACACAGAGACAGGAACAATCACCCACCAACCTAATACAGCCTATCTGGTGAACACTACACAGAGACAGGAACAATCACCCACCAACCTAATACAGCCTATCTGGTGAACACTACACAGAGACAGGAACAATCACCCACCAACCTAATACAGCCTATCTGGTGAACACTACACAGAGACAGGAACAATCACCCACCAACCTAATACAGCCTATCTGGTGAACACTACACAGAGACAGGAACAATCACCCACCAACCTAATACAGCCTATCTGGTGAACACTACACAGAGACAGGAACAATCACCCACCAACCTAATACAGCCTATCTGGTGAACACTACACAGAGACAGGAACAATCACCCACCAACCTAATACAGCCTATCTGGTGAACACTACACAGAGACAGGAACAATCACCCACCAACCTAATACAGCCTATCTGGTGAACACTACACAGAGACAGGAACAATCACCCACCAACCTAATACAGCCTATCTGGTGAACACTACACAGAGACAGGAACAATCACCCACCAACCTAATACAGCCTATCTGGTGAACACTACACAGAGACAGGAACAATCACCCACCAACCTAATACAGCCTCTGGTGAACACTACACAGAGACAGGAACAATCACCCACCAACCTAATACAGCCTATCTGGTGAACACTACACAGAGACAGGAACAATCACCCACCAACCTAATACAGCCTATCTGGTGAACACTACACAGAGACAGGAACAATCACCCACCAACCTAATACAGCCTATCTGGTGAACACTACACAGAGACAGGAACAATCACCCACCAACCTAATACAGCCTATCTGGTGAACACTACACAGAGACAGGAACAATCACCCACCAACCTAATACAGCCTATCTGGTGAACACTACACAGAGACAGGAACAATCACCCACCAACCTAATACAGCCTATCTGGTGAACACTACACAGAGACAGGAACAATCACCCACCAACCTAATACAGCCTATCTGGTGAACACTACACAGAGACAGGAACAATCACCCACCAACCTAATACAGCCTATCTGGTGAACACTACACAGAGACAGGAACAATCACCCACCAACCTAATACAGCCTATCTGGTGAACACTACACAGAGACAGGAACAATCACCCACCAACCTAATACAGCCTATCTGGTGAACACTACACAGAGACAGGAACAATCACCCACCAACCTAATACAGCCTATCTGGTGAACACTACACAGAGACAGGAACAATCACCCACCAACCTAATACAGCCTATCTGGTGAACACTACACAGAGACAGGAACAATCACCCACCAACCTAATACAGCCTATCTGGTGAACACTACACAGAGACAGGAACAATCACCCACCAACCTAATACAGCCTATCTGGTGAACACTACACAGAGACAGGAACAATCACCCACCAACCTAATACAGCCTATCTGGTGAACACTACACAGAGACAGGAACAATCACCCACCAACCTAATACAGCCTATCTGGTGAACACTACACAGAGACAGGAACAATCACCCACCAACCTAATACAGCCTATCTGGTGAACACTACACAGAGACAGGAACAATCACCCACCAACCTAATACAGCCTATCTGGTGAACACTACACAGAGACAGGAACAATCACCCACCAACCTAATACAGCCTATCTGGTGAACACTACACAGAGACAGGAACAATCACCCACCAACCTAATACAGCCTATCTGGTGAACACTACACAGAGACAGGAACAATCACCCACCAACCTAATACAGCCTATCTGGTGAACACTACACAGAGACAGGAACAATCACCCACCAACCTAATACAGCCTATCTGGTGAACACTACACAGAGACAGGAACAATCACCCACCAACCTAATACAGCCTATCTGGTGAACACTACACAGAGACAGGAACAATCACCCACCAACCTAATACAGCCTATCTGGTGAACACTACACAGAGACAGGAACAATCACCCACCAACCTAATACAGCCTATCTGGTGAACACTACACAGAGACAGGAACAATCACCCACCAACCTAATACAGCCTATCTGGTGAACACTACACAGAGACAGGAACAATCACCCACCAACCTAATACAGCCTATCTGGTGAACACTACACAGAGACAGGAACAATCACCCACCAACCTAATACAGCCTATCTGGTGAACACTACACAGAGACAGGAACAATCACCCACCAACCTAATACAGCCTATCTGGTGAACACTACACAGAGACAGGAACAATCACCCACCAACCTAATACAGCCTATCTGGTGAACACTACACAGAGACAGGAACAATCACCCACCAACCTAATACAGCCTATCTGGTGAACACTACACAGAGACAGGAACAATCACCCACCAACCTAATACAGCCTATCTGGTGAACACTACACAGAGACAGGAACAATCACCCACCAACCTAATACAGCCTATCTGGTGAACACTACACAGAGACAGGAACAATCACCCACCAACCTAATACAGCCTATCTGGTGAACACTACACAGAGACAGGAACAATCACCCACCAACCTAATACAGCCTATCTGGTGAACACTACACAGAGACAGGAACAATCACCCACGAAAGACAAAGCGAAACTCAGGCTACCTAAATACGGTTCCCAATCAGAGGCAACGAGAATCACCTGACTGCTGATTGAGAACCGCCTCAGGCAGCCAAGCCTATACAACACCCCTAATCAGCCGCGATCCCAAATACTACAAACCCCAATACGAAATACAATAACATAAACCCCTGTCACACCCTGGCCTGACCAAATATATAACGAAAACACAAAATACAATGACCAAGGCGTGACAGTGCAATTATTTTAGTCTTTCAGAAACAGACAGACAGGCTACAGCAAATGTCAGTGCAAAATAAATGTCAGTGCAAAAGGAAACATGCCAACCCCTCCAAAGACATGATCAAGTTCACCATGAATTGATATTTCCTTAGATACTGTCTTGGCCTAATTCCAATACTTCCAAAGCACACAGCAAATGAGGGTGTTATTGTTTTCCAAGCAGAGTTTTAATGCTCGTTCACGCGTACACAGGTTTACCAAAGGTCTGATTTAGAACTGGACACTTCATCAATCTCAACATTATTGTGCATGCGCAGTCTTTTCAGAAAGGGCCACACAGATATTTAGTGTAACATTTAGGTAACTGTGTGCACAGTGAACTCACCTAAGTGTCTGTCCCAGACAGTGACCAGTCCAGTAACCAGTCCCAGAGTTATGTGTCTAGTACAGCTGCTAACAGCAGAACACAGGATCTCCTGGGCATTAGGCCACAACGCATCAGGCTTGGGCTCCGGGTCTGGAACAAAGAGACAACATGATGAGAAGCTACTTTTGGGGCGGCAGGTAGCTTAGCGGTTAGAGCGTTGGGCCAGTAACTGAAAGGTTGCTGGGTTGAATCCCCGAGCTGACAAGGTAAAAATCGTTCTGTCGTTCTGCCCCTGAACAAGGCAATAAACCCACTGTTCCCTGGTAGGCCGTCATTGTAAATAAGAATGTGTTCTTATTAACTGACTTGTCTAGTTAAATAAAGGTAAAAACATTTTTTTTCATAAACATTTTTAAAGCTGCAACACTGCTGGCCTCCTGCTGGTCATGAACATATACTACACCCAGAACATTCTGGTAATATACTGACATACAGTAGAAGGGCCTGTATTCATAAAGCCTTTCAGAGTCTAGGATCAGTTCACCCCTGTCCATGTAATTATATTTGTAATAATCTCAATGATAAAACTGATCCTAGATCAGACACTTGAATACAAACTCAGGATCTTTTTTAACATCACAGATCCTATTGTTATCGCATAGTACATGTGACTAAATGACCCCCAACCTACCTGGTTTGTCTCTGGGAGCTTTACACAGTAAGTACTGCAGCAGATTGTGTCTGCCGCTCCACCACAGACACACAGCTACAGCCACTCCTCCTGGAGAGAGAGACAGACAGGCGACATGGAATCAGTTGTCCTGAGTCTGCTCTGAACTGCCAGGACCTAGGACCAATAGTTTAATAGTATCACTGAACTGGGGTGGCAGGTAGCCTAGTGGTTAGAGCATTGGGCCAGTAACCGAAAGGTAAAACTCTGTCGTTCTGCCCCTGAACAAGGCAGTTAACCCACTGCTCCTAGGCTGTCACTGTAAATAAGAATGTGATCTTAACTGACTTGCCTAGTGAAATAAAAATAAACTGCCTGGACCAAGGAACAATAGTATCTCTTGACCAATTCATGAAAATAGTCATACCTTCTAGCTGCATTGTGGACCCTAAACTAAACTAGTGAAAGAGCTGCTTCCTGTGCTTGGCCCTCCTCTGTTGAACATAATAAATGGCTCCCTAACTGTCGGATGTGAACCAAACTCACTAAAAAGTGGCGGTAATAAAGCCTCTCTTGAAAAAGTCTAACTTTTACCTGGATTTGTTTGTAACTATCGGCCTACAGTACCAGTCAAAGGTTGACACACCTACTCATTCAAGGTTTGCCTTTATTTTTACTACATTGAACAATAATAGTGAAGACACATTTTACATGTTCCTATCCAATTGTGTTTTTTTGTTTGTTTCTTTGCGTTGTTTGTCATTTATTTTTTAAACTTATTTTGTACATAATGTTGCTGCTACCATTTCTTATAACCAAAAATAACTTCTGGACATCAGAACTGCGATTATTGACCACGAACTGGCAGAATACCTTTCCTTTAACGAGCCTGACGTGAATGACATACTGTTTTCCCGGGAACAGGCCCAGATCCGTCATTTGCATGACGAGAAGGCAGAGAAAAATAAAATCGATGACCTACGCATAATAATATAAGAATTAAAGCAGGAAGCACCAGTGACTCGGTCTATAAAAAAGTGGTCAGATGAAGCAGATGCTAAGCTACAGGAATGTTTTGCTAGTACAGACAGGAATATGTTCCGGGATTCCTCCGATGGCATTGAGGAGTATACCACCACAGACATTGGCTTTATCAATAAGTGCATTGATGACGTCGTCCCCACAGTGACAGTACGTACATACCCCAACCAGAAGCCATAGATTACAGGCAACATCCGCACTGAGCTAAAGGCTTGAGCTGCCGCTTTCAAGAAGCGGGACTCTAACCCGGAAGCTGATAACAAATCCCAATATGCCCTCCGACAACCAGCAAAGCGTCAATATAGGACTAAGATTGAATCGTACGACACCGGCTCTGACGCTCGTCGGATGTGGCAGGGCATGCAAACCATTACAGACTACAAAGGGAAAACTACTTCTATGCTCGCTTGCTCGCTTCGAGGCAAATAATACGTTGGAAGTTTACATACACTTAGGTTGGAATCATTAAAACTCGTTTTTCATCCACCACAAATGTCTTGTTAACAAACTATAGTTTTGGCAAGTCGGTTAGGACATCTACTTGTGTATGACACAAGTAATTTTTCCAACATGTCACGTTCTGACCTTAGTTCTTTTATTATGTCTTTGTTTTAGTATGGTCAGGGCGTGAGTTGGGTGGGTTGTCTATGTTTGGTTTTCTAGTTTCTAGTGTCGTTAGTTGTCTCTGATTGAGAATCATACTTTGGTAGCCTTTTTTCACCTGTGTTTCGTGTTTGATTATTTTCTGCTCTGTGTTTTGTATTTCACCGTTCAGGACTGTTTCGTTTCGTTCTCGTTTTTGTTTTGTGTTCATATAATAAATACAATATGGACACTGACCACGCTGCTCATTGGTCCTCCGATCCTTCTTACTACGTCTCCTCAGAAGAGGACGAGAATCGTTACACAACAATTGTTTATAGACAGATTATTTCACTGTATCACAATTCCAGTGGGTCAGAAGTTACATACACTAAGTTGACTATGCCTTTAAAAAGCTTGGAAAATTCCAGAAAATGATGTCATGGCTGTAGAAGCTTCTGATAGGCTAATTGACATAATTTGAGTCAATTGGAGGTGTACCTGTGGATATATTTCAAGGCCTACCTTCAAACTCAGTGCCTCTTTGCTTGACATCATGGGAAAATCAAAAGAAATCATAAATCAGCCAAGACCTCAGAAAAAACTATTGTAGACCTCCACAAGTCTGGTTCATCCTTGGGAGCAATTTCCAAACGCCTGAAGGTACCACGTTCATAAGTACAAACAATAGTACGCAAGTATAAACACCATGGGACCACGCAGCCGTCATACCACTCAGGAAGGAGAGGCGTTCTGTCTCCTAGAGATGAACGTACTTTGTGCAAAAAGTGCAAATCAATCCCAGAACAACAGCAAAGGACCTTGTGAAGATGCTGGAGGAAACAGGTACAAAAGTACAAAAGTATCTATATCCACAGTAAAACAAGTCCTATATCGACATAACCTGAAAGGCTGCTCAGCAAGGAAGAAGCCGCTGCTTCAAAACCGCCATAAAAAAAGCTAGACTACGGTTAGCAACTGCACATTTTCTTTTTTTTTTTACCCCTTTTCCTCCCCAATTTCTTTGTATTCAATTGTTTTTAGTAGCTACTATCTTGTCTCATCGCTACAACTCCCGTACGGGCTCGGGAGAGACGAAGGTTGAAAGTCACGCATCCTCCAATACACAACCCAACCAAGCTGCACTGCTTCTTAACACAGCGCGCATCCAACCCGGAAGCCAGCCGCACCAATGTGTCGGAGGAAACACAGGAGTCGCTGGTGCGCAATGAGACAAGGACATCCCTACCGACCAAGCCCTCCCTAACCCGGACGACGCTAGGCCAATTGTGCGTCGCCCCACGGACCTCCCGGTCGCGGCTGGTTACGACAGAGCCTGGGCGCGAAAGGATTGTACTTTTTGGAGAAATGTCCTCTGGTCTGATGAAACAAAAATAGAACTGTTTGGCCATAATGACCATCGGTATGTTTGGAGGAAAAAGGGAGAGGCTTGCAAGCCGAAGAACACCATCCCAACCGTGAAGCACGGGGATGGCAGCATCATGTTGTCCTGTCTCAGCCTCCAGTATTTATGCTGCAGTAGTTTATGTGTCGGGGGGCTAGGGTCAGTTTGTTATATCTGGAGTACTTCTACTAGTCCAACGCTCTAACCACTAGGCTACCCTGCCACCCCTATTTAGTAAATAGTTAACAAATAAACCCAATTTTGTATTGCTGATTCAACTTGTTAGCCAGGGTTCATGAAGAAGAATTTACAACTTTCAGATGAGACTGAAATAAGGTGACGATTTATATTGACTGCTATTGATGTAAAATATTACTAGGTCTTTAAGAGTTTATTCGGAAGATAACAGCTCTATAAATATTATTTTGTGGTGCCCCGACTTTCTAGTTATTTACATTTACATGATTAGCTCAATCAGGTAATATTAATTACAGAGAAAATATCTTATAGAATAGCATTTCATATCACTTAATCCGGCATAGCCAAAGACACAACAGTAGTATATGGGGCCTTGGTGACAAAACGGGTGGCACTGTGATAGACTGCATCCAATTTGCTGAGTAGAGTGTTGGAGGCTATTTTGTAAATGACATCGCCGAAGTCTAGGATCGGTGGATAGCCCGTTTTACGAGGGTGTGTGTGGCAGTATGAGTGAAGGATGCTTTGTTGCGAAATAGGATGCCGATCCTAGATTTAATTTTGGATTGGAGATGCTTAATGTGAGTCTGGAAGGAGAGTTTACAGTCTAACCAGACACCTAGGTATTTGTAGATGTCCACATATTCTAAGTCAGAACCCTCCAGAGTAGTGATGCTGGACGGGCGGGCAGGTGCTGGTAGCGATCGGTTGAAGAGCATGCATTTTGTTTTACTTGCATTTAAAAGCAGTTGGAGGCCACGGAAGGAGAGTTGTATGGCATTGAAGCTCATTTGGAGGTTAGTTAACATAGTGTCCAAAGAAGGGACAGAAGTATACAGAATGGTATCGTCTGCGTAGAGGTGGATCAGAGAATCACCAGCAGCAAGAGCGACATCATTGATGTATACAGAGAAAAGAGTCGGCCCGAGAATTGAACCCTGTGGCACCCCCATATAGACTGCCAGAAGTCCGGACAACAGGCCCTCCAATTTGACACACTGAACTCTGTACTGAGTAAATTGACTTTTAAATGCCGTCAGACCCAGGCTCTGCATCTGTCCTCATGCTCCTAGACCTCAGTGCTGCTTTTGACACCATCGATCACCACATTCTTTTGGAAAGCCTAATTGATCTGCAGGGACAAATTCTTGCCTGGTTTAGATGTTATCAGTTCGTCGCTGTGGATGGTTTGTCCTCTGACAAATCAATGGTAAGTTTCGGTGTTCCTCAAGGTTACATTTTAGGACTACTATTGTTTTCACTATATATTCTACCTCTTGGTGATGTCATTCAGAAACACAATGTCAACTTTACTGCTATACGGATGACACACAGCTGGACATTTCGATGAAACATGGTTAAGCACCAAAATTGCCTACCCTGGAAGCCTGTGTTTCAGACATAAGGAAGTGGATGGCGGCAAATGTTTTACTTTTAAACTTGGACAAAATAGTTGGCGACCTGGTCAGCGTGCACTGCGCCCGGCCCGCCACAGGAGTTGCTAGTGCGCGATGAGACAAGGATATTCCTGCCAGCCAAACCCTCCCTAACTCAGACAACGCTGGGCCAATTGTGCACCGCCCAATGGGCTTGAACCCAGAATCTCTGGTGGCACAGCTAGCACTGCGATGTAGTGCCTTAGACCACTGCGCCACCCGGGAGGGCAAAATTCAGATTTTTTTTCTCCAAAAATGATGCAGCTAATTCATGCTTTTGTCATTTCTAGATTAGACTACTGCAATGCTCTACTCTCCTGCTACCCAGATAAATCACTAAATAAACTTCAGTTATTGCTAAACACGGCTGCTAGAATCTTCACTAGAACCAGAAAATGTGATCATATTACGCTAGTGCTAGCATGGACTACCTGGCCTGATGACTCCTGGCTGTCCCCAGTCCATCTGGCCATGCTGCTGCTCCAGTTTCAACTGTTCTGCCTGCGGCTATGGAACCCTGACCTGTTCACCAGGCGTGTTACCTTGTTCCAGACCTGCTGTCTCAACCTCTGAATGTTCGGCTATGAAAAGCCAACTCACATTTACTCCTGAGGTACTGACATGTTGAACACTCTACAACCACTGCGATTATTATTTGACCCTGCTGGTCATCTATGAATGTTTGAACATCTTGAAGAACAATCTGACCTTAATGGCCATGTACTCTTAAAATCTCCACCCGGCACAGCCAGAAGAGGACTGGCCACACCTCAGAGCCTGGTTCCTCTCTAGGTTTCTTCCTAGGTTCCTGCCTTTCTAGGAAGTTTTTCCTAGCCACAGTGCTTCTACATCTGCATTACTTGTTGTTTTAGGCAGGGTTTCTGTATAGCACTTAGTGACATCTGCTGATGTAAAAAGTGATTTATAAATACATTTGATTTTAATTTGATAAAGGGGATGTATTTTACTACAAATAGAAGGGATGCTTCTAAGAAGAGAGTAAGATAAAAACATTTGATTTAAGAGTGGATAAAATTGATATTTTATGTGTTGTCGATCTCAATCTGCAACAGGACCCATGGCATCAATTCAAGATTTAAATACAGAACCCATGGCATCAATTCAAGATTTAAATACAGAACTGATGGCATCAACATGATATTAAAATGTAATGAAAAAACATTTGTTAAATTGTCTTAACCCACCTGTCTGAGGCTTAACTCCTCCCAGGACAGGAAACAGACCTCCAGGAAGCAGGAAGTGACTGGTCACACAGCTTCAAACACAGAATCTCCATGGTTACAACACTAACATGTCATCTCCACGGTTACAACACTAGTGCACCTTTCATTTCCAAGTCTAAAGTCGATGTCAACATGAGCTCATGATGGAGTGATTGAAGTCCAAAGGCAAGCAATGGGCGGATTCCATTATGCTGAGCCGAGGCGCACCGGTCGGTGGCCCTTCTCAAATGGAACAGTAATCTGCATCACTCGGTCATGTTGTCAACAAAGCAGCATGGTGCATCATCCAGAAACATACATCTCTTTTGCATAAAATACATGTTTGGATTTTAGAACTAGTTTTCAGTGGGAAGGCAGATAAAGTGTTTTTATCAAAATAAATAACTTTTGTAATGTGAAAACACAGAATCATACTAATAACTACAGTGGTTAATTACATCACTTGTGTTTTGATCTGACTCCGCTGTGGGACAGAGCAGGGCACCTGGCTCCCACCCGGGAGGCAGCCTGGTTCCAAAACTAATCAACTTCACCAGGTACAAAACACGCTTACACGGTCGCCCAGGCCAGATTAATCCTCTCATTATCAATCAACAACTTCCTTACACGGTCGCCCAGGCCAGATTAATCCTCTCATTATCAATCAACAACTTCCTGACAGGGCCGCCCAGGCCAGATTAATCCTTTTATTAGCAATCAACAACTTCCTTACACGGCCGCCCAGGCCAGATGAATCCTCTCATTATCAATCAACAACTTCCTTATTGTCCAATTTTGAAACGGAAGCTTTCCTTTTTCCCAACCCCCTGGATACCTCACTGATACGAGAGGCTGGAAAAACAAGAGGCTCACTAGGAAATCATGATTCAACAGACTAGATGATTCAACTGATGATCAGTAGCTGTCTGGGTATAGTCTGATTCAGACTGAGGACACAGGGCCCTAACAGATCATCAGTAGCTGTCTGGGTATAGTCTGATTCAGACTGAGGACACAGGGCCCTAACTGATTATCAGTAGCTGTCTGGGTATAGTCTGATTCAAACTGAGGACACAGGGCCCTAACAGATCATCAGTAGCTGTCTGGATATAGTCTGATTCAGACTGAGGACACAGGGCCCTGTCAGGTCTTATTTTCTGTTATCATTACAATCTGAGGATTTTAAGACTAACCACTCTCATTCAACTGTAGTGTTTACCTGGGTCTGTCCTCTGGGTCTGTAGTGTTGCTGGGGTTAGTAACCATGTACTTCCTGTATACAGACTTAAACACAGCGTCCTGGTCCTCCCATTGGCGACTGCTGATCAGGTGGTTCTGTCCTGAGCCAATCACATTGCCATCCTCGGTCTTCTGCAACACCTCAAATGGACTCTTCATGGTAGAGCCTATCAAATATGACAGACATATTGCCTTCCTGTAATTCTCATGTTGATACAATGTATATCTGTTATTCTCATGTTGATACAATGTCTTCCTGTTATTCTCATCTTGATACAATGTCTTTACAATATATTTTTTTAAACTACTGTTTGGTTACCGGGTCATTCCACCTCAAAAAGCACAAAGAGGATTTTGACACCCACCATCTCAGATTGATCTGAAATCATTTCTGTTGTCAGAAACAGATGAGATTAGCATTCCTGCAACATTTTTTTGTTGAAATATAATTTGACATCTGAGAAATTAAGCTAATTGATTGCAGCCAAATTGGCATTTTTTATTTATAGGATTCAAATAATATTCAATAAATATAGTACCTAACATCCAATTTGGACCAAACTTTTTCTACCAATGAGTCCGACATGAGGAATCCAAAGGAATGGTCAGTAGCCACCCAGACTCACAACACCCCAACAACAACAATACAGGTTCTGACCACTAGATGGTGCTGTTCATGCTATTAGGTGGGAAAGTTTGAAGACCCCCCCCAATGTTAAAGGGATTGTTCACCTAAATTGCAAAATGACATTGGTTGTCTACTGACAGCAAGGTGTGACAGCAACCCATGCTTGGGTTTTTCAGCCACTGTCTCAAGTGCTAACTTCTTAGCATTTGTGGCACAAATTCAATGCAAGTCAATGGTACGTATAGTAGCATTTTCATGCTTCATGTTCATCAGAACAGTATATAGGTAATAGGGTGCCATTTGGAAGGCAGCCATGTTTTACAAACCGTGAGACAAGAGGTCCACAAGAGGTCTCTTCACAGTCCCCAAGTCCAGAACAGACTATGGACTGTCGATATGTGTTAGTGGAGTATGGGCCTGAGGACACACAGTGTGTTGTGAATTCTGTAATGAATGTATTGTAATGTTTTAAAAGTTCTATAACTACCTTCATTTTGCCAGACCCCAGGAAGAGTAATGGGGATCCATAATAAATAGAAATCATCCTAAAGTATCAAAAAATGGATTGTGTAACTGTATTATCTTACTTAGATACAAAGCACAAAAAGGCTAATATATGTACCGTTGACTCGCATGGGATTTGTGCCACAAATGCTAAAACAGCATTTGAAACAGTGGCCAGGTAAACAAAACCAAAGCAAGGGTTGCCATCATACCTATCCTCCTCTCCCTGGACCACCTCCTCCTCTCCCTAGACCTCCTCCTCCTCTCCCTAGACCTCCTCCTCCTCTCCCTGGACCTCCTCCTCCTCCTCTCCCTGGACCTCCTCCTCCTCTCCCTGGCCCTCCTCCTCCTCCTCTTCCTGGACCTCTTCCTCTCCCTGGACCTCCTGCTCCTCCCTGGACCTCCCCCACCTCTCCCTGGACTTCCTCCTCCTCTCCCTGGACCTCCTCCTACTCCTCTCCCTGGACCACCTCCTCCTCCTCTCCCTGGACCTCCTCCTCCTCCTCACTGGACCTCCTCCTCTCCCTGGACCGCCTCCTCTCCCTAGACCTCCTCCTCCTCCTCTCCCTGGACCTCCTCCTCCTCTCCCTGGACCTCCTCCTCCTCCCTGGACCTCCTCCTCCTCTCCCTGGACCTCCTCCTCCTCCTCTCCCTGGACCTCCTCCTCCTCCCTGGACCTCCTCCTCCTCCCTGGACCTCCTCCTCCTCTCCCTAGAACTCCCCCTCCTCTCCCTGGACCTCCTCCTCTCCCTGGACCTCCTTCTCCTCTCCCTGGACCTCCTCCTCCTCCCTGGACCTCCTCCTCCTCCCTGGACCTGGACCACCTCCACCTCCTCATCCTTCCTCTCCCTGGACCACCTCCTCCGCCTCCTCTCCCTGGACCTCTTCCTCCTCTCCCTAGACCTCCTCCTCCTCTCCCTGGACCTCCTCCTCTCCCTGGACCTCCTCCTCCTCTCCCTAGACCTCCTCCTCCTCTCCCTGGACCTCCTCCTCTCCCTGGACCTCCTCCTCTCCCTGGACCTCCTCCTCCTCTCCCTGGACCTCCTCCTCCTCTCCCTGCACCTCCTCCTCCTCTCCCTGGACCTCCTCCTCCTCCCTGTCCCTCCTCCTCCTACTGGACCTCCTCCTCTCCCTGGACCTCCTCTCCCTGGACCTCCTCCTTTCCCTGGACCTCCTCCTCCTCCTCTTCCTGGACCTCCTCCCCTTGGACCTCCTCCTCCTCTCCCTTGACCCCCTCCTCCTCCTCTCCCTGGACCTCCTCCTCCTGCTCTCCCTGGACCCCCTCCTCCTCCTCTCCCTGGACCACCACCTCCCTGGACCACCAACAACTGATGCTATATACTCGTTGTTGGGGTGGGATTGGTGTGGGGGGCAGTCGGTAATGGGGGGCGGTCATGGGGGGCCGTCGTGGGGGGCGGTCCGTGGATGGATTTTGACCTATTTTGACCTATTTAGATTTCTCATGTCGGACTCATGTCGGACTCATTGTTCGAAATAAAGTTGGGTCCAAATTGGATGTTAGGTAATATATTTATTGAATATTATATGAATCCTATAAATGAAAATAAAATCAATAAGCTTAAATTCTTAGAGATCAAATTATATTTAAACAAAATAATGATTCAGGAATGCTGAACTTATCTGTTTCTACAACAGAAACTATTTCAGATCGATCTGAGATGGTGGGGGTCATGTCTTGCTGAAATGACATGGAACGACACTACCGTGATCTGTTAAAGTTTGGTAGGACAGTATGTCATGGGAAGTACCTGTGTGAGGTTTAGGTGGTTTGATCTTCATCAGCATGGCGACAGGAGACAGTTTGCCTGTATCTCCTACTCCAGGTGCATGCTGGGACAGCTCTTTCAGCCAGGAGTCTTTAGGGAATCTGTACACCTCTAAACACTGACAACCATTACCTGGTGGGAGACATGAAAATAATATGAGGATTGAATGAAATATTCTAGATGCATACTTAGGACTGGACTAAACAGATGAAAAGGCCTGCATACTTAGGACTGGACTAAACAGATGAAAAGGCCTGCATACTGTACTTAGGACTGGACTAAACAGATGAAAAGGCCTGCATACTGTACTTAGGACTGGACTAAACAGATGAAAAGGCCTGCATACTGTACATAGGACTGGACTAAACAGATGGAAAGGCCTGCATACTAAACATAGGACTGGACTAAACAGATGAAAAGGCCTGCATACTGTACTTAGGACTGGACTAAACAGATGGAAAGGCCTGCATACTTAGGACTGGACTAAACAGATGAAAAGGCCTGCATACTGTACTTAGGACTGGACTAAACAGATGAAAAGGCCTGCATACTGTACATAGGACTGGACTAAACAGATGAAAAGGCCTGCATACTGTACTTAGGACTGGACTAAACAGATGAAAAGGCCTGCATACTGTACTTAGGACTGGACTAAACAGATGAAAAGGCCTGCATACTGTACTTAGGACTGGACTAAACAGATGAAAAGGCCTGCATACTTAGGACTGGACTAAACAGATGGAAAGGCCTGCATACTGTACTTAGGACTGGACTAAACAGATGAAAAGGCCTGCATACTGTACATAGGACTGGACTAAACAGATGGAAAGGCCTGCATACTGTACTTAGGACTGGACTAAACAGATGAAAAGGCCTGCATACTGTACTTAGGACTGGACTAAACAGATGAAAAGGCCTGCATACTTAGGACTGGACTAAACAGATGGAAAGGCCTGCATACTGTACTTAGGACTGGACTAAACAGATGAAAAGGCCTGCATACTGTACATAGGACTGGACTAAACAGATGGAAAGGCCTGCATACTGTACTTAGGACAGGACTAAACAGATGAAAAGGCCTGCATACTTAGGACTGGACTAAACAGATGGAAAGGCCTGCATACTGTACATAGGACTGGACTAAACAGATGGAAAGGCCTGCATACTGTACTTAGGACTGGACTAAACAGATGAAAAGGCCTGCATACTTAGGACTGGACTAAACAGATGGAAAGGCCTGCATACTGTACTTAGGACTGGACTAAACAGATGGAAAGGCCTGCATACTGTACTTAGGACTGGACTAAACAGATGAAAAGGCCTGCATACTTAGGACTGGACTAAACAGATGGAAAGGCCTGCATACTGTACTTAGGACTGGACTAAACAGATGAAAAGGCCTGCATACTGTACATAGGACTGGACTAAACAGATGGAAAGGCCTGCATACTGTACATAGGACTGGACTAAACAGATGGAAAGGCCTGCATACTGTACATGGGACTGGACTAAACAGATGAAAGGGGTCCTTTTGTTTTGCAATCCTCTCATTAGGAATCCTCTCATTTCAGTTAGGTGGTCTGATTGAGCTGATCTGCCAGGTGCCAGGACACTGTTGTGAAGCCAGGTGCCAGGACACTGTTGTGAAGCCAGGTGCCAGGACACTGTTGTGAAGCCAGGTGCCAGGACACTGTTGTGCCAGGACACTGTTGTGAAACCAGGTGCCAGGACACTGTTGTGAAGCCAGGTGCCAGGACACTGTTGTGGCAGGACACTGTTGTGAAGCCAGGTGCCAGGACACTGTTGTGCCAGGACACTGTTGTGAAGCCAGGTGCCAGGACACTGTTGTGCCAGGACACTGTTGTGAAGCCAGGTGCCAGGACACTGTTGTGAAGCCAGGTGCCAGGACACTGTTGTGCCAGGACACTGTTGTGAAACCAGGTGCCAGGACACTGTTGTGAAGCCAGGTGCCAGGACACTGTTGTGCCAGGACACTGTTGTGAGGCCAGGTGCCAGGACACTGTTGTGCCAGGACACTGTTGTGAAGCCAGGTGCCAGGACACTGTTGTGCCAGGACACTGTTGTGAAGCCAGGTGCCAGGACACTGTTGTGAAGCCAGGTGCCAGGACACTGTTATGCCAGGACACTGTTGTGAAACCAGGTGCCAGGACACTGTTGTGAAGCCAGGTGCCAGGACACTGTTGTGCCAGGACACTGTTGTGAAGCCAGGTGCCAGGACACTGTTGTGCCAGGACACTGTTGTGAAGCCAGGTGCCAGGACACTGTTGTGAAGCCAGGTGCCAGGACACTGTTATGCCAGGACACTGTTGTGAAACCAGGTGCCAGGACACTGTTGTGAAGCCAGGTGCCAGGACACTGTTGTGCCAGGACACTGTTGTGAAGCCAGGTGCCAGGACACTGTTGTGCCAGGACACTGTTGTGAAACCAGGTGCCAGGACACTGTTGTGAAGCCAGGTGCCAGGACACTGTTGTGCCAGGACACTGTTGTGAGGCCAGGTGCCAGGACACTGTTGTGCCAGGACACTGTTGTGAAGCCAGGTGCCAGGACACTGTTGTGCCAGGACACTGTTGTGAAGCCAGGTGCCAGGACACTGTTGTGAAGCCAGGTGCCAGGACACTGTTATGCCAGGACACTGTTGTGAAACCAGGTGCCAGGACACTGTTGTGAAGCCAGGTGCCAGGACACTGTTGTGCCAGGACACTGTTGTGAAGCCAGGTGCCAGGACACTGTTGTGCCAGGACACTGTTGTGAAGCCAGGTGCCAGGACACTGTTGTGAAGCCAGGTGCCAGGACACTGTTATGCCAGGACACTGTTGTGAAACCAGGTGCCAGGACACTGTTGTGAAGCCAGGTGCCAGGACACTGTTGTGCCAGGACACTGTTGTGAAGCCAGGTGCCAGGACTCTGTTGTGAAGCCAGGTGCCAGGACACTTGACATGTAACTAACCTCCACTAGAAACAATATTGTTTAGACACATACCACAGATAATCAATACATTACTGTGTTGTCTAATTGTTATAGTGAACCACTGACATTTTAAGTCAGTTTAATATTCAGGATTATGTATTCCTCATTATGCAGATGAGATGTGACCATGATCTGTGTTGTGTCATTTAATATTCAGGATGATGTATTCATCATTATACAGATGAGATGTGACCATGATCTGTGTAATTTAATATTCAGGATGATGTATTCATCATTATGCAGATGAGATGTGACCATGATCTGTGTAATTTAATATTCAGGATGATGTATTCATCATTATGCAGATGAGATGTGACCATGATCTGTGTTGTGTAATTTAATATTCAGGATGATGTATTCCTCATTATACAGATGAGATGTGACCATGATCTGTGTAATTTAATATTCAGGATGATGTATTCATCATTATGCATATGAGATGTGACCATGATCTGTGTTGTGTAATTTAATATTCAGGATGATGTATTCATCATTATGCAGATGAGATGTGACCATGATCTGTGTTGTGTAATAAACCTTACAGCTGATGGTAGCAGCTCCGTAGTCTCCTCCTCTGGACAGTTCAAACTTCACACAGACACTTCTCTGGTTGAGGTCATCCTGGTCACATTAAAAGGTGCATGGTAAGATATAATGATATAATCTAATGATAACTGGGATGAAACCAACTAGACAAACTATGTCCATTGCCTTCCACCTCAGACTCTGCAATCACCCACCAATCACTGACAGGGATCTTGCTATCTGGGATTCTTGGGACGTCCCCATTGAAGTTTACATTTACCCCATTTAGCAGACGCTCTTATCCTGAGCTGCTTCCAAGATTATTTTGGGTCAATGACATCTTTTCTTTCTTCAACTAGTCAGCTTGGGAGTTCCAACCAGCAACGTTTCAGTTACTGTCCCAACGCTCTGAACCTCTAGGCTACCTGCCACCCCCGTTTAAATGTAACATGGTTAGGGTTAGGGCTCTATTGTCCCTCCATCAGGTACTAATGGCCTGGTACTCAGGGCTCTATTGTCCCTCCATCAGGTCCTAACGGCCTGGTACCCAGGGCTCTATTGTCCCTCCATCAGGTGCTAATGGCCTGGTACTCAGGGCTCTATTGTCCCTCCATCAGGTCCTAATGGCCCGGTACTCAGGGCTCTATCATCCTTCCATCAGGTCCTAACGGCCTGGTACTCAGGGCTCTATTGTCCCTCCATCAGGTCCTAATGGCCTGGTACTCAGGGCTCTATTGTCCCTCCATCAGGTCCTAACTAAATGGACAGCCTTTCTAAGGTGATGATTCATTCAAAGCATTTAAGATGCTGCATGTAGAACACCAATCTGCATATTAGACCTGATGAGTATTTCCTCGGCCTATACATGAGCCCAAGCTGATGAGTACCCCTCGGCCTATACATGAGCCCAAGCTGATGAGTACTCCTCGGCCTATACATGAGCCCAAGCTGATGAGTACCCCTCGGCCTATACATGAGCCCAAGCTGATGAGTACTCCTCGGCCTATACATGAGCCCAAGCTGATGAGTACTCCTCGGCCTATACATGAGCCCAAGCTGATGAGTACTCCTCGGCCTATACATGAGCCCAAGCTGATGAGTACTCCTCTGCCTATACATGAGCCCAAGCTGATGAGTACTCCTCGGCCTATACATGAGCCCAAGCTGATGAGTACTCCTCGGCCTATACATGAGCCCAAGCTGATGAGTACCCCTCGGCCTATACATGAGCCCAAGCTGATGAGTACTCCTCGGCCTATACATGAGCCCAAGCTGATGAGTACTCCTCGGCCTATACATGAGCCCAAGCTGATGAGTACTCCTCGGCCTATACATGAGCCCAAGCTGATGAGTACCCCTCGGCCTATACATGAGCCCAAGCTGATGAGTACTCCTCGGCCTATACATGAGCCCAAGCTGATGAGTACTCCTCGGCCTATACATGAGCCCAAGCTGATGAGTACTCCTCGGCCTATACATGAGCCCAAGCTGATGAGTACTCCTCGGCCTATACATGAGCCCAAGCTGATGTGTACTCCTCGGCCTATACATGAGCCCAAGCTGATGAGTACTCCTCGGCCTATACATGAGCCCAAGCTGATGAGTACTCCTCGGCCTATACATGAGCCCAAGCTGATGAGTACTCCTCGGCCTATACATGAGCCCAAGCTGATGAGTACTCCTCTGCCTATACATGAGCCCAAGCTGATGAGTACTCCTCGGCCTATACATGAGCCCAAGCTGATGAGTACTCCTCGGCCTATACATGAGCCCAAGCTGATGAGTACCCCTCGGCCTATACATGAGCCCAAGCTGATGAGTACTCCTCGGCCTATACATGAGCCCAAGCTGATGAGTACTCCTCGGCCTATACATGAGCCCAAGCTGATGAGTACTCCTCGGCCTATACATGAGCCCAAGCTGATGAGTACCCCTCGGCCTATACATGAGCCCAAGCTGATGAGTACTCCTCGGCCTATACATGAGCCCAAGCTGATGAGTACTCCTCGGCCTATACATGAGCCCAAGCTGATGAGTACTCCTCGGCCTATACATGAGCCCAAGCTGATGAGTACTCCTCGGCCTATACATGAGCCCAAGCTGATGAGTACTCCTCGGCCTATACATGAGCCCAAGCTGATGAGTACTCCTCGGCCTATACATGAGCCCAAGCTGATGAGTACTCCTCGGCCTATACATGAGCCCAAGCTGATGAGTACTCCTCGGCCTATACATGAGCCCAAGCTGATGAGTACCCCTCGGCCTATACATGAGCCCAAGCTGATGAGTACTCCTCGGCCTATACATGAGCCCAAGCTGATGAGTACTCCTCGGCCTATACATGAGCCCAAGCTGATGAGTACTCCTCGGCCTATACATGAGCCCAAGCTGATGAGTACTCCTCGGCCTATACATGAGCCCAAGCTGATGAGTACCCCTCGGCCTATACATGAGCCCAAGCTGATGAGTACTCCTCGGCCTATACATGAGCCCAAGCTGATGAGTACCCCTCGGCCTATACATGAGCCCAAGCTGATGAGTACTCCTCGGGCCTATACATGAGCCCAAGCTGATGAGTACTCCTCGGCCTATACATGAGCCCAAGCTGATGAGTACCCCTCGGCCTATACATGAGCCCAAGCTGATGAGTACTCCTCGGCCTATACATGAGCCCAAGCTGATGAGTACTCCTCGGGCCTATACATGAGCCCAAGCTGATGAGTACTCCTCGGCCTATACATGAGCCCAAGCTGATGAGTACTCCTCGGCCTATACATGAGCCCAAGCTGATGAGTACTCCTCGGCCTATACATGAGCCCAAGCTGATGAGTACTCCTCGGCCTATACATGAGCCCAAGCTGATGAGTACTCCTCGGCCTATACATGAGCCCAAGCTGATGAGTACTCCTCGGCCTATACATGAGCCCAAGCTGATGAGTACTCCTCGGCCTATACATGAGCCCAAGCTGATGAGTACTCCTCGGCCTATACATGAGCCCAAGCTGATGAGTACTCCTCGGGCCTATACATGAGCCCAAGCTGATGAGTACTCCTCGGCCTATACATGAGCCCAAGCTGATGCGTACCCCTCGGCCTATACATGAGCCCAAGCTGATGAGTACCCCTCGGCCTATACATGAGCCCAAGCTGATGAGTACTCCTCGGCCTATACATGAGCCCAAGCTGATGAGTACTCCCCGGCCTATACATGAGCCCAAGCTGATGAGTACTCCTCGGCCTATACATGAGCCCAAGCTGATGAGTACTCCTCGGCCTATACATGAGCCCAAGCTGATGAGTACTCCTCGGCCTATACATGAGCCCAAGCTGATGCATATTACATTTAAAAAATACATTTCCTTCAGATCATAATGTTTCTTTAGACCTGTCTAAAATAAATTATAGATGTATTGTGATGGTGTATATTAAATGGATTTAGACTTTTCGTAAAAAAGGTGCACATCAGCGGCCTGGAGATGCTACATGTGTTTATGTTAATTAAAGGTTCATTACCGTAAGACCGGCAGTCATTTGCATGACAGTTACCGGCTGACAAAATGTAATGACTGCCACAGCCCTAGTCCCAAGGATTCCGGATAGCACTAACCTCACTCACACCTATGAGCTACATACTCCTTTATCCAGCCTTGCTGGTGCTCAAAGTACCTTCTGAATGCTGCCCCCTAATGGTGGGATGTTATAATGGAAAACTGACTAACTGAATTCCTAACAATAACATATTGTGATAAAAACAAAACTGAATCAAAATGGTAATTAAATTATGATTTATTTTTCACTTAACCCTTATTTTACCAGATCAGTTGACTGAGAACACACTCCAGCAACGACCTGGGGAACATTTACAGGGGAGAGGATAGAGGGAGGGGGGGATGAATGAGCCAATGGAAAAATAAAGACCAAACTTACTGTTTCATTCATGACTTTTATCAGGTGGCTGGTTTCTGAGTAATAAGCAAACAGTCTGGCAACACCTACAGTCAGATGAGGAGGTGTAAGAGGAAGAAGTAGAGGAAGAGGGGAAGGAGGTAAGGAGTTGGAGGAAGAGGAGGTGGATGAGGGAGAGGAGGAGGATAAGGGAGAGGAGGAGGTGGGTGAGGAGTTGGTAAAAGAGGAGGGAGAGGAGGTGGATGAGGGAGAGGAGGAGGTGGGTGAGGAGATAGAAAGAACAACTAGAATAGTTTTGGTGTTATCCATAGACATACAATATAATAGTGTAATTCTGTGGTGTTACCATAGTCATATGATATAATAGTGTAATTCTGTGGTGTTACCATAGTCATATGATATAATAGTGTAATTCTGTGGTGTTACCATAGTCATATGATATAATAGTGTAATTCTGTGGTGTTACCATAGTCATATGATATAATAGTGTAATTCTGTGGTGTTACCATAGTCATATGATATAATAGTGTAATTCTGTGGTGTTACCATAGTCATAAGATATAATAGTGTAATTTTGTGGTGTTACCATAGACATATGATATAATAGTGTAATTTTGTGGTGTTACCCATAGTCATATGATATAATAGTGTAATTTTGTGGTGTTACCATAGACATATGATATAATAGTGTAATTTTGTGGTGTTACCCATAGACATATGATATAATAGTGTAATTTTGTGGTGTTACCCATAGTCATATGATATAATAGTGTTCTGTTTAAATGTGTGGTGTTACCCATATCATCCAGGGATGCCAGCAGGTAGACCATCTCCCCCAGACAGGTGATGTGAAGAGAGGTGATCTCTACATGGTCCTCCTGCCATACTGGCACACAGTAGGGAGAGGAAGAGGAGGAGGTGGTGATACCCTGGGGCTGAGCCATAACAGACAGGCCGTGGGGGTGACCCAGGAAGATGTACCTGCCATCCTCAGAGCAGGCCACGCAGTTGGTCCTCACAGGGAGCTGGGAACAAACACAGGATATGTGTTGGACTATCATGTGGTGAACACAATTAGACTGGGTTTTATGCATCAAGTTTCATCATGTCAATAACATAACAGAAGTTTATAAGGCTAAAAGAAGATAAATGAGAAAATATATGGGTTTGTACCTTTACGTCCCCTGAGACCTGCATAATGGGTATAGTTTGAATAGCTTGCTCTGTGACCCTGACAGTTTCTCTCTGTGAGATGAAGTCCCATGCCCTGTCTACAAGTCTGTCCAGGACCTTGTCTATCATTCTGAACGGCTGGGGGAGCTGGTCCTGGAGTTGATCAGGGTCACTCAGGAACAACTCCTCCTCGTCATCACCGTGGCCGCTGTCGGGGGGCTCGGGGATATCTGCAGGCCCTTTTCTGATGTATACTGGCATCCTGCTGAGAAAGCGGTATGTCGTAATGTCAATACCTGGGAAGGTTAAATACTGATGTCATCATACCCCTTTTGATCGATCAACCAATCAAGAGTGTTCTGCCTTAACACTGATTGGAAAGTTTTCTTACCCGAGTTGCTAGCTCGTGTCGTTTGTCTCCTTATTAGCTAACGTTACGTTAGCATCAGTGGCATTGGAAACAAACATTGTGAAGCTTTACACACAGACTTTTCTCAAAACTCTTCTGACAAGAGACACAGAAGTACTTGCTAGTTAATATACACACAAAAGAAAATTACATTTGGCTTCATTGTTCACTTTGAAGTTACTATTACCTTTTACGTCAGAAATTGGCTAACCAAAGCCCGTCCTTAACATATGATCCTTGCTAATTTGGATCTTTGGGACATCCCCAGTTGTAGTTGAAAATGATCCCGTAAAGCACTGACCTTGCAACACATTTCCTTCCGGTGAGTTGTGTAGCGTCGTCATGACAACAACGCCTCCCTTTACTCTGCTGCTTGGAACCAACCGTCATGCGCTCAAGCGAACTGGCTACCGAGAGAGGTAACTGGCTACCGAGAGAGATAACTGGCTACAGAGAGAGATAACTGGCTACCGTGAGACAACCGTTCACTGACCATTTTACTCGCCCTAGCAGAGCTGGTTAGGCTGGTTTCATGTTATCCAGAGCGTAGGTGACTGCAACTGTGATGCTGGCAACAATGTATGTTTTGCCAACGTTTACTGACACCGGCCGTATTCAACAGGTGTTGAGAGACCGAGGTAAAGACAGTTTCAGGTTGGATATTCGAAGGATATTCGCCTGTAGTTTTCCTTACGTCCACCAACAGCAGTTAGGGACCGTCAACATAGTGACAAATCACATTTTTCAAATTTCAATAGCTCTTTAACCATTACTCCAAACACTTTCAAAACTGGTTGTAGCTAACCCGATGGCATAGACACACATTGCACACCCTTAAGTTTGTCCATTTTCATCTCACAGGGGTTTACATGCATTGCATAGCTCCTTGGTCATGTGACCTAATGTCCGCTGACTACCCTTCTATTTTGCACACTCTTGTTTGTGTACTGTAAAATCACGAGGTGTAACATACATTTTTCATAGTTTCAAATTTGCAAAAGCCCCTTGGTCTTGTCAATTGCACACCTAAGAAGCATGCAGTGGAATGTACCCATATTGCATAACCTCTTGTCATGTATCTTCTATATTGTTGTAACGTAAACTCGTACATCGCCTTGGTCCGTACAATTGCCCTTATTTTAGCGCCCCAAAACGTAATACTTCCAGATCAACTGTAATGTCAATACCATTGTAAAGCACAATTTTTCCCCTTTCCAACAAAATCAATTACATGACCTAAACTCTGCCCGATTCTGCATAATTCAAGCAGGCAATGAGCCCTGTCGGGTCTTTTTAAAAATGGCGGGTGGGGAAGCGAAACTAATGCGTGATAGTGAGAAGGACAGATGTCGTGTGGGAAAATAGCTTTTTTCACTAGATCTGTCCAACTTCTCACCTTATCGCCTCCACAATGTAAATGAAACGCTATAAAGAGTTTATATAATGTGTCATTACAGACCTATTGGAACGTTTGTGTTGAATTTGAATCGGGTTTTTAGGGCGGTGCCAATGTGATCTTAGAAGTAAACAGCGGCTTTGAGAATGATGATCGCATGCAATTATGAAGCAAAAAATGACTAGGTATCCCCCCCTTACTGTCCATTTCTTGTTTTTAAAGGATGATAGAAGTGCTACACCTGGTGGAGAGAGATTGTAAGACAGAAATAGTAGCTTTATGCGTGCTGTACGTTACGACATGACATGTCAAGATGTAACGGAAGGTCAGTTTTTTCAACTTTTCTCCAATACTATAGAGCCATTACCATGTCGATCAACGCTTGAATAGAAACCTAGTTCACACCCCCGATTTTGAAGTCAACACAGTCGCTACAGTCCCATTAGTTTTCTTTGTAGCCTCGTTTGAACGTCGTGGTTATGCACATTTGTATGGAATGGGGCGGAGTTTACGTTACATTAATATCAGTTTGAAAATTAGGGGGTTCAGTCCAGTGGTGTGTTTACCCTTTTCTTTAATATTTATCTACAATAATTGGTAGTTCTAAGTACTTATTTTCCCAGTTTTTTATTTTTCCACAGTATTTAACAGTGGTACACAATAGGACAGAGACAGATAATATCTCCTTTCGTCGTTAATATCAACCATAAAGGAAAAGGGCAAAGTACGAGAGTCATGCTAATAATTATCCAAAGCAGGGATGGAGAGTGAGCTGGTGAGGTAGGCTGGTTAATACATATACTGAACATGTAACCACAGTAATGGGGGCCAGGAAATCAATGAATAAAAATGGAATATTGACAAATTAAACAGAAATTGTAGACCTTTAATCTTTTCCAACATGTGAACAGACACTTAACTTCAATTAAGCATGAAACATTTCACAATGTTAACTTCCTCTTTATCCCTGGTTGATGTACATGTCAGAGCCTCTTCAGTGTGGATGGGGTATAGCATACATTAACCCTGGTTGATGTACCTTTCAGAGCCTCTTCAGTGTGGATGGGGTAGAGCAGACATTAACCCTGGTTGATGTACATGTCAGAGCCTCTTCAGTGTGGATGGGGTATAGCAGACATTAACCCTGGTTGATGTACATGTCAGAGCCTCTTCAGTGTGGATGGGGTATAGCATACATTAACCCTGGTTGATGTACCTTTCAGAGCCTCTTCAGTGTGGATGGGGTAGAGCAGACATTAACCCTGGTTGATGTACATGTCAGAGCCTCTTCAGTGTGGATGGGGTAGAGCAGACATTAACCCTGGTTGATGTACATGTCAGAGCCTCTTCAGTGTGGATGGGGTATAGCAGACATTAACCCTGGTTGATGTACATGTCAGAGCCTCTTCAGTGTGGATGGGGTATAGCATACGTTTTCAACAACAAAGACTGCACTTCCAGTTTGTGTTCTTTACTCTGTTGAACTCTTTTGTATTCATTCATAATTTGCAAATAAATTCATTAAAAATCCTACAATGTGATTTTCTGGATTTTTTTTCTAATTTTGTCTGTCATAGTTGAAGTGTACCTATGATGAAAATGACAGGCCTCTCTCATCTTTTTAAGTGGGAGAACTTGCACAATTGGTGGCTGACTAAATACTGTTTTTCCCCCCTGTAGGTACAGCTGCAATGATCTGTGAGCTGCTTTGATAGCCGATGCTTAAAGTGGCCTAAATCACATTTTATTAGTCACATGCGCCGAATACAACAGAGAAATGCTTACTTACGAGCCCCCAACCAACAATGCAGTACAAATAAGAATAAGAAATAAAAGTAACAAGTAATTAAAGAGCAGCAGTAAAAAAGCAATAGCGATACTATATACAGGGAGTACCGGTACAGAGGCAATGTGGAGGCTATATACAGGGAGTACCGGTACAGAGGCAATGTGGAGGCTATATACAGGGGGTACCGGTACAGAGTCAATGTGGAGGCTATATACAGGGGGTACCGGTACAGAGGCAATGTGCGGGGGCAGCGGTTAGTTGAGGTAATTGAGGTAATATGTACATGTAGGTAGAGTTATTAAAGTGACTGTATAGATGATAACAACAGAGAGTAGCAGCAGTGTAAAAGAGGAGGGGGGAGGCATTGCAAATAGTCTGGGTAGCCATTTGATTACATGTTCAGGAGTCTTATGGCTTGGATGTAGAAGCTGTTTAGAAGCCTCTTGGACCTAGACTTGGCACTCCAGTACCGCTTGCCGTGCGGTAGCAGAGAGAATAGTCTATGACTAGGATGGCTGGAGTCTTTGAAAATTTTTAGGGCCTTCCTCTGACACCGCCTGGTATAGATGTCCTGGATGGCAGGGAGCTTTGCCCCAGTGATTTACTGGGCCATACGCACTACGCTCTGTAGTGCCTTGCGGTCGGAGGCCGAGCAGTTGCCATACCAGGCGGTGATGCAACCAGTCAGGATGCTCTCGATTGTGCAGCTGTAGAACCTTTTGAGGATCTGAGGACCCATGCCAAATCTTTTCAGTTTCCTGAGGGGAAATAGGTTTTGTTGTGCCCTCTTCACGACTGTCTTGGTGTGCTTGGACCATGTTAGTTCGTTGGTGATATGAACACCAAGGAACTTGAAGCTCTCAACCTGCTTCACTACAGCTCCATCGATGAGAATGGGGGTGTGCTCGGTCCTCTTTTTCCTGTAGTCCACAATCATCTCCTTTGTCTTGATCACGTTGAGGGAGATGTTGTTGTCCTGGCACCACACGGCCAGGTCTCTGACCTCCTCCCTATAGTCTCGTCGTTGTCGGTGATCAGGCCTACCACTGTTGTCATCTGCAAACGTAATGGTGTTGGAGTCATGCCTGGCCGTGCAGTCATGAGTGAACAGGGAGTACAGGAGGGGACTGAGCACGCACCGCTGAGAGACCCCTGTGTTGAGGATCAGCATGGCGGATGTGTTGTTACCTACCCTTACCAACTGGGGGTGGCCCGTCAGGAAGTCCAGGATTCAGTTGCAGAGGGAGGTGTTTAGTCCCAGGGTCCTTAGCTTAGTGATGAGCTTTGATGGCACTATGGTGTTGAACGCTGAGCTGTAGTCAATGAATAGCATTCTCACGCAGATGCTCCTTTTGTCCATGTGGGAAAGGGCGGCCTGGAGTGCAATAGAGATTGCATCATCTGTGGATCTGTTATGGTGGTATGCAAATTGGAGTGGGTCTAGGGTTTCTGGGATGATGGTGTTGATGTGAGCCATGACCAGACTTTCAATGCACTTCATCGCTACAGACGTGAATGCTACAGGTCGGTAGTCATTTAGGCAGGTTACCTTAGTCCCTGTGCCCAAGAACACTAGGGTGGTCTGCTTAAAACATGTTGGTATTTCAGACTCGGACAGGGACAGGTTGAAATTGTCAGTGAAGACACTTGCCAGTTGGTCAGCACATGCTTCTCAGTGCTAGAGGCGTCACTACAGACCAACACTCTGTGTTGTGTAATTTTAATTAGGATGCTGCCACAACTGAAGGTCTGCTAGTTGAATTATTTTTATTTGCCCTGCACACAAAGAGACAACACACATTATGTTAACCCTTGGCGCGGTCCTATCTCTCAGGCACCTTGCTAGCTGGAGGTCAGGCAAAAGAGAACCAAAAGGAAATAACAGGTGCTGCGTGCACACATTCAATGCACAACAGCACACCATACAATACAAGCAAAATGATACAGGACATCATTCAGACAACATAAAGACATACCTGCACACGAAGAGACAACACACATTCAGTGCACAACAGCACACCATACAATACAAGCAAAATGATACAGGACATCATTCAGACAACATAAAGACATACCTGCACACGAAGAGACAACACACATTATGTTAACCCTTGGCGCAGTCATAGCTCTCAGGCACCTGCGCAAGCACATGGACACTCACTCAAACACTGTCCCAAGTACTCACACGTTACAATAGATACCCTAGTTAGGGAGCTTTGTGAAACTTGTTAACATAAATCTTTATATTGTCCACAATGTAACACATTTATGGTAGCATAACAGTACATTGTGTAACATTATGACGGTTTTATATTGAACAATTTCGGAAAATATACAAAACTTTTACAATCACATGTATGTACAATATTGATATGAAAAGTGTTTGTACACCAAAGAAAAACATTAGCTATGCAGCTGTAATTAAATACAAAAATACATGGAATTATTATTATTATTATCAAATTATTAACATTCCCTCTTGACCTGGCCTATTTGAATTGGTCCTTGTGTGCAACTTGGTGCATAATCACAACAAAATAACAATACCAAGGCTATATACAGGGGGTACCGATACCCAGTTGGGGGTACAGGTTGGTCGAGGTCATTTGTGCATGTAGGTAGTGGTAAAGTGACTGCATAGATAAGAAACAGTGAGTAGCAGCAATGTAAAAACAGGGGGGCAGGCAATGTAAATAGTCTGGGTAATCTCGTAAAGTTGAATATAGTCAGGAATGGATGGACTACTTAAATGTAAGATGTGATAGAGATGAAAGGGAGAGCAGAGAGCTAGAGAAATGGACAGAGAAATGGAGAGAAATAGGCAGAGAGAGCGAATTAGGCAGAGAGAAAGAGGGGTAGAGAGAGAGAGCTTGGGGGTGGTATTTTGGTGCAGGTTATCCAGCTGCACTGAGAGAGGTGGCTACGTAGTAACGCAACACGCACGGTACGGTGTGTGATCATTGCATTTCTCTGTGAAAAACAACCTGCACGATATGGAGACTGTCCGCTGTTATGGAATTTGATCATTGCCGCGGTTAGAGATATCAATATACCGTCGGCGGAAAAAACAATGTCCTTCAACGTTACGTCTGATGGGGGGCATTCATTCCTGCTGGAGCTGAGTCGACGCACCAGGGATGTTTAGAAGCCGCCCGGACCACCAGACCAATAAGGTCTTCAGAATAATGTATTGCCGTTTTCCGACCATGTTTATGTTGTGTGGACATACTGTAGCAGGGTTAATAATTCGAACCGGCTAGTGACAGCTAGTTCTCCTGCAATAGACTAAGTTATCTCGCTGGAAATGGTCATCATTAGACTGGATCTGTGTAGCTTCCAGCCGTACCTTTTCTGAAAGGATGCAGGTGAAAAATCAGATCTGTACAGAGAGGAGTACCGAAGACCCCGAACACGATGATAACCAGAAACATACTTCATGTTTTTCTAATATCAAAATATTTCTAGTATCGGAATGTGCGCTGATGCTGGCGCAGGGGACGGTTGGCGCGTATCTGGTAAGTTATCCTCTCAGAACGCTGTCGAACGTCCCAACCTTCCAGTGTTGGGAAATCATGTTTGTTCCCCTTCACATGCGATGTAGGCGCTTTTCTTTTGGTGAGAAACTGTGACGTTAGGTCAAGTGGCCCTTACACACGGAGCTCGCCAGAATCAACGTTCATGCACAACAATGTCGCCGGCGGTGTTGTTTTGTGTTCACATGAAATCAGGCTCATATCACGGAGCCTTCCAATTTCCACTGTCCATTGATTTATAACGCATACGCATCAGGTTAAGAGACTGCACCAGTAGAATGGTTGCCACGACACGTAACAACGCACAAACACGTTTTTGACCGGTTCACCAGGTGACATCTGGTCTCAATATAAAATGTGTATTTTGATGGCAGTTAGGCTACATCTTCTTAACAGATTATGGGCCTCTGTCGTGAGGCAGGCAGGTGGTATTCAGCAGTGGAGCACCAGCATCACATGGCTGATACTGTATTTATGACAGGCCTCATCAGTATGAACCTGCAGATAAACCAACACTGCTTTTGATTATAACTGTTGGAACTAGCTGGGGCTATGATACCCATGGTGAATAATAGATTTGTTGAATAACTGTTGTTGTACCACCAGACCCCCCTCCTAATTTCAGTTGACATATTTTCAATAATGCAGATGTGGGCAATTTGATTTGAGGTGTTGGGCTGGTCTGTAGTGCAGTGCTTAGTGTACAATTAATAGTGTCCCCTTATGTCCAAGCCCCCTAACCACAAGTGGTGGAAAAAGTACCCAATTGTCATACTTGAGGAAAAGTAAAGATACAGTGCCACATTTCAGGCTTCAAACATAAAGATATAAAACTGTATTTTTTTGTGAAGAATCAACAACAAGTGGGACACAATCATGAAGTGGAACGACATTTATTGGATATTTCAAACTTTTTTAACAAATCAAAAACTGAAAAATTGGGCGTGCAAAATTATTCAGCCCCCTTAAGTTAATACTTTGTAGCGCCACCTTTTGCTGCGATTACAGCTGTAAGTCGCTTGGGGTATGTCTCTATCAGTTTTGCACATCAAGAGACTGACATTTTTTCCCATTCCTCCCTGCAAAACAGCTCGAGCTCAGTGAGGTTGGATGGAGAGCATTTGTGAACAGCAGTTTTCAGTTCTTTCCACAGATTCTCGATTGGATTCAGGTCTGGACTTTGACTTGGCCATTCTAACACCTGGATATGTTTATTTTTGAACCATTCCATTGTAGATTTTGCTTTATGTTTTGGATCATTGTCTTGTTGGAAGACAAATCGCCGTCCCAGTCTCAGGTCTTTTGCAGACTCCATCAGGTTTTCTTCCAGAATGGTCCTGTATTTGGCTCCATCCATCTTCACATCCATTTTAACCATCTTCCCTGTCCCTGCTGAAGAAAAGCAGGCCCAAACCATGATGCTGCCACCACCATGTTTGACAGTGGGGATAGGGTGTTCAGGGTGATGAGCTGTGTTGCTTTTACGCCAAACATAACGTTTTGCATGGTTTCATCTGACCAGAGCACCTTCTTCCACATGTTTGGTGTGTCTCCCAGGTGGCTTGTGGCAAACTTTAAACAACACTTATAAGAAATGGCTTTCTTCTTGCCACTCTTCCATAAAGGCCAGATTTGTGCAATATACGACTGATTGTTGTCCTATGGACAGAGTCTCCCACCTCAGCTGTAGATCTCTGCAGTTCATCCAGAGTGATCATGGGCCTCTTGGCTGCATCTCTGATCAGTCTTCTCCTTGTATGAGCTGAAGGTTTAGAGGGACGGCCAGGTCTTGGTAGATTTGCAGTGGTCTGATACTCCTTCCATTTCAATATTATCGCTTGCACAGTGCTCCTTGGGATGTTTAAAGCTTGGGAAATCTTTTTGTATCCAAATCCGGCTTTAAACTTCTTCACAACAGTATCTCGGACCTGCCTGGCGTGTTCCTTGTTCTTCATGATGCTCTCTGCGCTTTTAACGGACCTCTGAGACTATCACAGTGCAGGTGCATTTATACGGAGACTTGATTACACACAGGTGGATTGTATTTATCATCATTAGTCATTTAGGTCAACATTGGATCATTCAGAGATCCTCACTGAACTTCTGGAGAGAGTTTGCTGTACTGAAAGTAAAGGGGCTGAATAATTTTGCACGCCCAATTTTTCAGTTTTTGATTTGTTAAAAAAGTTTGAAATATCCAATAAATGTCGTTCCACTTCATGATTGTGTCACACTTGTTGTTGATTCTTCACAAGAAAATACAGTTTTATATCTTTATGTTTGAAGCCTGAAATGTGGCAAAAGGTCGCAAAGTTCAAGGGGGCCGAATACTTTCGCAAGGCACTGTACCTTAATAGAAAAAGTCACCAAGTAAATTCCAACTTGAGTTAAAGTCTAAAAGTATTCTGTTTTAAATATACTTAAGTATCAAAAGGAAATGTAATTGTTAAAGTATACTTAAGTATCAAAAGTAAAAGTATGAATCATTTAAAATTCCTTAGTTTAAGCAAACCAGACGGCACCATTCTCTTGCTTTTTAATTTAAGGATAATTAGGGACACGCTTCAACACTCAGACATACAGTTGAAGTGGGAAGTTTACATACACCTTTACATACACCTTAACCAAATATATTTTTCACAATTCCTGACATTTAATCCTAGTAAAAATTCCCTGTTTCAGGTCAGTTCGGATCACCACTTTATTTTAAGAATGTGAAATGTCAGAATAATAGTAGAGAAAATGATTTCTTTCAGCTTTTATTTCTTTCATCACACGTGTGTCAGAAGTTTACATTCACTCAATTAGTATTTGGTAGCATTGTCTATAAATTGTTTAACTTGGGTCAAACGTTTCAGGTAGCTTTCCACAAGCTTCCCACAATAAGTTGGCTGAATTTTGGCCCATTCCTCCTGACAGAGCTGGTGTAAGTGAATTAGGTTTGTAGGCCTCCTTGCTCGCACACGCTTTTTCAGTTCTGCCCACGCATTTTCTACAGGATTGAGGTCAGGGCTTTGTGAATACCTTGACTTTGTTGTCCTTTAGCCATTTTGCCATAACTTTGGAAGTATGCTTGTGGTCATTGTCCATTTGGAAGACCCATTTGCGACCAAGCTTTAACTTCCTGACTGATGTCTTGAGATGTTGCTTCAATATATCCACATAATTTTCCTGCCTCATGAAGCCATCTATTTTGTGAAGTGCACCAATCCCTCCTGCAGCAAAGCACCCCCACAACATGATGCTGCCACCCCCATGCTTCACGGTTGGGATGGTGTTCTTCGGCTTGTAAGCCTCCCCCTTTTTCCTACAAATATAACGCTGGTCATTATGGCCAAAAAGTTCTATTTTTGTTTCATCAGACCAGAGGACATTTCTCCAAAAAGTACGATCTTTGTCCCCATGTGCAGTTGCAAACCGTAGTCTGGTTTTTTTATGGCGGTTTTGGTGCAGTGGCTTCTTCCTTGCTGAGTGGCCTTTCAGGTTATGTCGATATAGGACTTGTTTTACTGCGGATATAGATACTTTTGTACCTGTTTCCTTCATCATCTTCACACGGTCCTTTGCTGTTGTTCTGGGATTGATTTGCACTTTTCTCACCAAAGTGCGTTCATCTCTAGGAGACAGAACGCATCTCCTTCCTGAGCGGTATGACGGCCGCGTGGTCCTATGGTGTTTATATTTGCGTACTATTGTTTGTACAGATGAACGTGGTACCTTCAGGTGTTTGGTTACCTTTCGGTTACTGGCCCAAAGCTCTAACCACTAGGCTACCTGCAGCCCCATATAGACCTAGTTACTATGGTGTCAGAGTACTGGCTAGGCCAGAGAGCTGTATTTGTAGAACTAGTTACTATGGTATTAATCTAGACTATATTTGTAGAACTAGTTACTATGGTATTAATCTAGCACTGTATTCTGCTGTTTTTCCAAACTTTTGACTGGCACTGTTTTGACTTACAGTCTAGGGTTACACCCAGCAGTTTAGTCTCCTCAACTTACTATCTAGGTTTACACCCAGCAGTTTAGTCTCCTCAACTTACTGTCTAGGGTTACACCCAGCAGTTTAGTCTCCTCAACTTACAGTCTAGGGTTACACCCAGCAGTTTAGTCTCCTCAACTTACAGTCTAGGGTTACACCCAGCAGTTTAGTCTCCTCAACTTACAGTCTAGGGTTACACCCAGCAGTTTAGTCTCCTCAACTTACAGTCTAGGGTTACACCCAGCAGTTTAGTCTCCTCAACTTACAGTCTAGGGTTACACCCAGCAGTTTAATCTCCTCAACATACAGTCTAGGGTTACACCCAGCAGTTTAGTCTCCTCAACTTACTAAATCGCCACATTATTCAATAATAGATGTAGATCATGATATTAGAACCCAAATGTTGACCAGAAGGCCCTAGATCAAATCAAATTGTATTGTCACATGCACCGAATACAACAGGTGTAGGTAGACCTTACAGTGAAATACTGAATACAACAGGTGAACAGGTAGACAACAGGTAGACCTTACAGTGAAATGCTGAATACAACAGGTGAACAACAGGTAGACCTTACAGTGAAATGCTGAATACAACAGGTGAACAGGTAGACAACAGGTAGACCTTACAGTGAAATGCTGAATACAACAGGTGAACAGGTAGACAACAGGTAGACCTTACAGTGAAATGCTGAATACAACAGGTGAACAGGTAGACAACAGGTAGACCTTACAGTGAAATGCTGACTACAACAGGTGAACAGGTAGACAACAGGTAGACCTTACAGTGAAATGCTGAATACAACAGGTGAACAGGTCGACAACAGGTAGACCTTACAGTCAAATTACTTAACAAGCCCTTATAAGAGGTTGTGTTCAGCGCATTTGACAAATAAAGTGTGATTTGATTTGAGATGTCAACCTTATAGGCTCCTCGTCTCCCCCACACTACATACTACAGATATCCCTCTCCTCCACACTACATAGACAGATATCCCTCTCCTCCACACTACATACTACAGATATCCCTCTCCTCCACACTACATAGACAGATATCCCTCTCCTCCACACTACATAGACAGATATCCCTCTCCTCCACACTACATAGACAGATATCCCTCTCCTCCACACTACATACTACAGATATCCCTCTCCTCCACACTACATACTACAGATATCCCTCTCCCCCACACTACATACTACAGATATCCCTCTCCTCCACACTACATAGACAGATATCCCTCTCCCCCACACTACATAGACAGATATCCCTCTCCTCCACACTACATAGACAGATAGCCCTCTCCTCCACACTACATACTACAGATATCCCTCTCCTCCACACTACATACTACAGATATCCCTCTCCTCCACACTACATAGACAGATATCCCTCTCCTCCACACTACATACTACAGATATCCCTCTCCTCCACACTACATACTACAGATATCCCTCTCCTCCACACTACATAGACAGATATCCCTCTCCCCCACACTACATACTACAGATATCCCTCTCCTCCACACTACATACTACAGATATCCCTCTCCCCCACACTACATACTACAGATATCCCTCTCCCCCACACTACATAGACAGATATCCCTCTCCCCCACACTACATACTACAGATATCCCTCTCCACACTACATACTACAGATATCCCTCTCCTCCACACTACATAGACAGATATCCCTCTCCTCCACACTACATACTACAGATATCCCTCTCCTCCACACTACATAGACAGATATCCCTCTCCTCCACACTACATACTACATATATCCCTCTCCTCCACACTACATAGACAGATATCCCTCTCCCCCACACTACATAGACAGATAGCCCTCTCCTCCACACTACATAGACAGATAGCCCTCTCCTCCACACTACATACTACAGATATCCCTCTCCCCCACACTACATAGACAGATAGCCCTCTCCTCCACACTACATACTACAGATAGCCCTCTCCTCCACACTACATACTACAGATATCCCTCTCCTCCACACTACATACTACAGATATCCCTCTCCTCCACACTACATAGACAGATATCCCTCTCCTCCACACTACATAGACAGATATCCCTCTCCTCCACACTACATAGACAGATATCCCTCTCCTCCACACTACATACTACAGATATCCCTCTCCTCCACACTACATACTACAGATATCCCTCTCCCCCACACTACATACTACAGATATCCCTCTCCTCCACACTACATAGACAGATATCCCTCTCCCCCACACTACATAGACAGATATCCCTCTCCTCCACACTACATAGACAGATAGCCCTCTCCTCCACACTACATACTACAGATATCCCTCTCCTCCACACTACATACTACAGATATCCCTCTCCTCCACACTACATAGACAGATATCCCTCTCCTCCACACTACATACTACAGATATCCCTCTCCTCCACACTACATACTACAGATATCCCTCTCCTCCACACTACATAGACAGATATCCCTCTCCCCCACACTACATACTACAGATATCCCTCTCCTCCACACTACATACTACAGATATCCCTCTCCCCCACACTACATACTACAGATATCCCTCTCCCCCACACTACATAGACAGATATCCCTCTCCCCCACACTACATACTACAGATATCCCTCTCCACACTACATACTACAGATATCCCTCTCCTCCACACTACATAGACAGATATCCCTCTCCTCCACACTACATACTACAGATATCCCTCTCCTCCACACTACATAGACAGATATCCCTCTCCTCCACACTACATACTACATATATCCCTCTCCTCCACACTACATAGACAGATATCCCTCTCCCCCACACTACATAGACAGATAGCCCTCTCCTCCACACTACATAGACAGATAGCCCTCTCCTCCACACTACATACTACAGATATCCCTCTCCCCCACACTACATAGACAGATAGCCCTCTCCTCCACACTACATACTACAGATAGCCCTCTCCTCCACACTACATAGACAGATATCCCTCTCCTCCACACTACATATCACAGATATCCCTCTCCCCCACACTACATACTACAGATATCCCTCTCCTCCACACTACATAGACAGATATCCCTCTCCTCCACACTACATAGACAGATAGCCCTCTCCCCCACACTACATAGACAGATATCCCTCTCCTCCACACTACATAGACAGATATCCCTCTCCTCCACACTACATAGACAGATATCCCTCTCCCCCACACTACATATCACAGATATCCCTCTCCTCCACACTACATAGACAGATATCCCTCTCCTCCACACTACATACTACAGATATCCCTCTCCTCCACACTACATAGACAGATATCCCTCTCCTCCACACTACATAGACAGATATCCCTCTCCCCCACACTACATACTACAGATATCCCTCTCCTCCACACTACATAGACAGATATCCCTCTCCTCCACACTACATACTACAGATATCCCTCTCCTCCACACTACATACTACAGATATCCCTCTCCTCCACACTACATAGACAGATATCCCTCTCCTCCACACTACATAGACAGATATCCCTCTCCTCCACACTACATAGACAGATATCCCTCTCCTCCACACTACATACTACAGATATCCCTCTCCCCCACACTACATACTACAGATATCCCTCTCCTCCACACTACATAGACAGATATCCCTCTCCTCCACACTACATACTACAGATATCCCTCTCCTCCACACTACATAGACAGATATCCCTCTCCTCCACACTACATAGACAGATATCCCTCTCCTCCACACTACATACTACAGATATCCCTCTCCTCCACACTACATAGACAGATATCCCTCTCCTCCACACTACATACTACAGATATCCCTCTCCTCCACACTACATAGACAGATATCCCTCTCCTCCACACTACATACTACAGATATCCCTCTCCTCCACACTACATAGACAGATATCCCTCTCCTCCACACTACATAGACAGATATCCCTCTCCTCCACACTACATAGACAGATATCCCTCTCCTCCACACTACATAGACAGATATCCCTCTCCCCCACACTACATAGACAGATATCCCTCTCCTCCACACTACATAGACAGATATCCCTCTCCTCCACACTACATAGACAGATATCCCTCTCCTCCACACTACATACTACAGATATCCCTCTCCTCCACACTACATACTACAGATATCCCTCTCCTCCACACTACATAGACAGATATCCCTCTCCTCCACACTACATAGTACAGATAGCCCTCCTCCACACTACATAGACAGATAGCCCTCTCCTCCACACTACATAGACAGATAGCCCTCTCCTCCACACTACATAGACAGATAGCCCTCTCCCCCAAACTACATAGACAGATAGCCCTCTCCCCCCACACTACGTAGACAGATATAACATTGTGTTTCTAGGTGAGTGTTCTGACCACCCTGGAGCGCCGCTTCAACCTCCAGTCCGCCGACGTGGGCGTGATCGCCAGCAGCTTCGAGATCGGCAACCTGGCCCTCATCCTATTTGTCAGCTACTTCGGCGCAAAGGCCCCACCGGCCGCGTCTGATTGGCTGTGGGGGCCTCGTCATGGCGCTGGGCGCGCTGCTCTCCGCCCCTGCCAGAGTTCCTGACCCACCAGTATGAGTATGAGGCCGGGGATGGGTGGCACGCAGAGGACGGGAGGGATGTGTGTTCCAACATGACCAGGACTGAGGGCAGAGACTCTGCCTTCCTGTGTGGGAACAAGTCCAACACCAACATGATGTACCTGCTGCTGATAGGGGCCCAGGTACTGCTGGGGATCGGGGCAACACCAGTACAGCCTCTAGGGGTGTCCTACATAGACGACCACGTCAAGATGAAAGACTCCTCTCTGTATATAGGTGAGTATATCAACCTTATATAATTTGCATATTAATAACAGAACAACTGTTACTCGTCTCTGTATATGGAGTAGGACCACACGCATTAGGAAGAAAGTAGTGACTCGTCTCTATACTGTATATAGAGGTCAGTTAACTACCACTCCCTAACCACAATAACCCCTAACCACAATTCCAGCAGGTTCTCTCTGTATATACTGTAGGTGAGTAGGACCACACACTTTAGAACAAAATAACTCGGAGCACCTCGCTGAAACGTTCAACCAGCCCGTCAGTTTGAGGGTGGTAAGGGGTTGTGCCATGCTGTCTGTGATGCTGCTTTATGAGCTTAGAGTTGAATTTGGTTCCCTGATCAGTGACAATATAACCTATTGGAACATGACTAACTACTTGTTAGTTTTCCTGTGATGTGTTTGGAAAAGCACACCATAGGGCAGAGGTAGGTAACTACATTCAGCCTAGGGCTGATTCATGTCAGAGTAGATGGTTGGGAGAATGGAACATAATAATAAACACTCTAAATTGACCACAATTCAATTGACCCAAAAATAGATTGTATTTGAATATAACAGTAATTTCATAGCTTGATTACATTGAGACGCGATCAAATTTCTTTTTTTCTCTGGATTCCTGGCGGTTTTTAGACTTTTTGGACCAATTATTATTGTAATGTTTTTTTGCAAAAAGCTTTGGGGGGCCCCAAAACAAATGACTGGCAGGCCGATTTTGGCACGAGGGCTGCCAGTTGCCAACCCCTGCCATAGAGGTTAAGTGCTGAGAGAGAATGACGAGGACAGTAACAGATGGTAATGAGGTAATTTACCATCAGCACAACAGGCAGAATACAGTGGCTAGTATATGTGAAGAAAAATTTCAATTCAACACTATATCATAATGAGTCCATTCTTTACAATATTATCTGGCTCTAACTAACAAGTGCTATCCCTGGATTAACTCTGTGGCTCTAACTAACAAGTACTAGCCCTGGATTAACTCTCTGTCTCTAACTAACAAGTACTAGCCCTGGATTAACTCTGTGGTTTCTAACTAACAAGTACTATCCCTGGATTAACTCTGTGGCTCTAACTAACAAGTACTAGCCCTGGATTAACTCTCTGTCTCTAACTAACAAGTACTAGCCCTGGATTAACTCTGTGGTTCTAACTAACAAGTGCTATCCCTGGATTAACTCTATCTCTAACTAACAAGTACTAGCCCTGGATTAACTCTCTGTCTCTAACTAACAAGTACTAGCCCTGGATTAACTCTCTGTCTCTTAACTAACAAGTACTAGCCCTGGATTAACTCTGTGGTTCTAACTAACAAGTACTATCCCTGGATTAACTCTGTGGCTCTAACTAACAAGTACTAGGCCCTCGATTAACTCTCTGTCTCTAACTAACAAGTACTAGCCCCTGGATTAAATCTGTGGCTCTAACTAACAAGTACTAGCCCTGGATTAACTCTGTGGCTCTAACTAACAAGTACTAGCCCCTGGATTAAACTCTCTTGTCTCTAACTAACAAGTACTAGCCCTGGATTAACTCTGTGGCTCTAACTAACAAGTACTAGCCCTGGATTAACTCTCTGTCTCTAACTAACAAGTATAGCCCTGGATTAACTCTCTGCTCTTAACTAACACGTACTAGCCCTGGATTAACCTGTGGTTCTAACTAACACAGTACTATCCCTGGATTAAACTCTCTGTCTCTAACTAACAATTACTAGCCCTCGATTAACTTTCTATCTCTAACTAAGAAGTACTAGCCCTGGATTAACTCTGTCTCTAACTACAAGTACTATCCTGGATTAACTTCTGTGGCTCTAACTAACAAGTACTAGCCCTGGATTAACTCTCTGGCTCTAACGAACAAGTACTCTCCACTGATTACTCTCTGGATATAACTACAAGTACTAGCCCTGGATTAACTCTGTGGTTCTAACTAACAAGTTAATAACCCTGGATTAACTCTGGCTCTAACTAACAAGTACTAGCCCTGGATTAACTCTGTGGTTCTAACTAACAAGTCACTAGCCCTGGATAATTCTGTCTCTACTCAACAAGTACTAGCCTGGAATAACTCTGTCTCTAACTAACAAGTACTAGCCCTGGATTAAACTCTGTGGTTCTAACTAACAAGTACTTAGCCCTGGATTAACTCTGTGGTTCTAGCTAACAAGTACTAGCCCTGGATTAACTCTGTGGTTCTAACTAACAAGTACTAGCCCTGGATTAACTCTCTGGCTCTAACTAACAAGTACTAGCCCTGGATTAACTCTCTGGCTCTAACTAACAAGTACTAGCCCTGGATTGACTCTCTGGCCTCTAACTAATAAATACTAGCCCTGGATTAACTCTCTGGCTATAACTAATAAATACTAGCCCTGGATTAACTCTCTGGCTCTAATTAATAAATACTAGCCCTGGATTAACTCTGGCTCTAACTAAACAAGTACTATCCTGAATTGACTCTTTGTCTCTAACTAACAAGTACTAGCCCTGGATATAATCTCTCTACCTCTAACTAAGAAGTACTATCCCTGGATTAACTCTGTGGGCTCTAACTAAAAAGTACTAGCCCTGGATTAACTCTCTATCTCTAACTAAGAAAGTACTAGCCCTGGATTAACTCTGTCTCTAACTAACAAGTACTATCCCTGGATGAACTCTGTGGCTCTAACTACCAAGTACTATCTAACTAACAAGTACTAGCCCTGGATTAACTCTCTGTCTCTTAACTAACAAGTACTAGCCCTGGATTAACTCTCTGTCTCTAACTAATTAAATACTAGCCCTGGATTAACTCTGTGGCTCTAACTAATAAATACTAGCGCTGGATTAACTCTGTGGCTCTAACTAATAAATACTAGCCCTGGATTAACTCTGTGGCTCTAACTAATAAATACTAGCCCTGGATTAACTCTCAAATGAATCTCTCCCCTACATTTAAATCACCATCAGACTATGGCGTGACTAAGGGGCTGACTGAGGGACTGATTCTGACCAGTCACTAGGTTACGTAAACCTAATGACAGTGACTACAGAGGTTTAATGACACAGTGACTACAGAGGTTTAATGACACTGACTACAGAGGCCTGATGACACAGTGACTACAGAGGCCTAATGACCAGTGACTACAGAGGTCAATAACACAGTGACTACAGAGGTTTAATGACACTGACTACAGAGGCCTGATAAACAGTGACACAGAGACCTAATGACACAGTGACTACAGAGGTCTAATGACACAGTGACTACAGAGGTTTAATGACACTGACTACAGAGGCCTGATGACACAGTAACTACAGAGGCCTAATGACACAGTGACTACAGAGGTTTAATGACACACTGACTACAGAGGTCTAATGACACAGTTGACTACATAGGTCTAATGACACAGTGACTAC